>NW_020328855.1:0-20798 GCF_001858045.2 Oreochromis niloticus | reverse complement strand
CTTCCACAATTCTGCTAAAACTTGCTTGTTTTGAACTTAACTTACTTGTCATACTTTCACCTAGAAACTCCATTCAACTTTAAAATGTTCTCAGACTATTGGCTATTCCTGAATGATTCAGCTTTTTCAGATCTTCTACCGTTTTAATTTATACCTCTTAAGTTTTCAGTTGCAACATTGTGATTTTTCAGAAAATACATGCGTTGCTATGGTTGCTATGCAATAACTCAGAGTGTGCACTCGTCCTTTCTGAATTTCTCTCATGTCTAACAACTTCTTGCTACTCGCTAATTCCACTCAACCCCCACAAATATACATCAAAACGTAGGTATTTCTGTTGGCTTTCAGAAAATGTCACTATCATTGTTGTGGACTTAAGTTTTGCAAATCTCCTCAGAGTAACATAAAGTCTCAAACTCTCCATAGAAACTCATGGAGAGTTTCTTCAAATCAGCGCTGGAATTCTCTAATGAGAGGCATTTCAAATCGTCATATCTCCTAACGAAACAAGTTGAGACATAGCTTGTGCCAATATATCTTCAGACGTCACTGATGCTCACGATTCAAGAATTTTTCCTGACCTATTACCGTTTGGCCATGAATACACTTGTTTGAGGTAGGAATTGTCCCTCGCTCAGATTTCTTCAGATTTCAAACTCTGGAAATGAGGCACTTTTTTCTCTCATCATATCTTTTTGATGGATTTCCACAGAGACCTGAAATTCCCATGACTGTTCACCAAAGCCTGCTGTTCTTACGGTGAAGAATGATTTTGATGCTCCATATAGATTTAGAGTTACAAAACATTGTTTGAGGGCAGTCAGGCAGTTTGCTTTGCCTCTCTCAGTTACAGTGTTACAAGTCATATATCTTTAATAATTTATATTTATCTCTGATTTATGAAGACCTGCAGATTCCCCCATCTCTTCTGAACAAATCGGTGTCAGAATGAGCGTTCTAGCCCTACGGTTAGGAATTATGGCCATTTGTTCGAGGGGAATCCTGAATGTGAGAAATACACTGCAGAAAACTCACACCTCTCTCTGTGTCTGTGTGTGTAAGTGCTGATTACAGCAGGTGCAGCCAATTTAGCTGACCTAGATATACCAACCCAGACTCTCAACAGCCTCTGCACACTTTGCTCTCTGTGTATGTGTGTGTGTATATCAATATTTCTCCCATGTTAAAGTATTACTCCTCCATAATAGTATTGTGCTAATCAAAGTACTCTACTACATCTTAGTACTTCTGCTCAATCATAGTATTCTGCTAAATCATAGTATTTTTGAAAATCATGGTATTTGTGCCAAATCATGGTTTGGGGGCAGAACCATAATATTTATTTTATGTTATGAGATTACTACTAAGTGCAGGAATGTCTGTTATGTTATAGTTTATGTGCTGAATATAGTATATCTGCCAAATCATAGTATTTATCCCAAATCATAGTATTTATGCAAAATTACAGTATTTCTGCCAAAAAGCAGAAATAGTACCTTTTAGCAGAAATTTCTGTGAAAAGATATTATTTATGTTAAAACATAGTATTCTGCTAAATCATAGTATTTCTGCCAAATCATAGTATTTGTACTTATTCATAGTACTTGTGCCAAATCATAGTATTTGTACCCAATCATAGTATTTCTGCAATATGATCGTATTTGTGCCAAATCATGGTATCTTTTTGCCAAATCATGGTATTTGTGCCAAATCACGTTATTTGTGGCCAGTTAAATTTCTGTTATATTAGTGTTACTACTAAGTCATAGAATTTCTGTTATGTTATAGTATATCTGCTGATTATGGTATATGTGCCAAATAATAGTATTTATAGCAAATAATAGTATTACTGCCCAAACATAGTATTCTTGTAGTATTTGTAGTAGTAGTTGTTGTAGTATTTGTGCAAAAACATAGAATTTCTGCAAAATCATAGTATATCTGTTATGTTATAGTATTACTACCAAATCATAGTATTCCAAATCATAGTATTACTGCAATTCCATAGTATTTGAGCGAAATCGTACTATTTGTGAAAAAACATACTATGTCTGCAAAATCATAGTATATCTGCTATGTTATACTATTACTACTAAGTCACAGTATTTCTGCCAATTTGTAGTATTCGTACTAAATCATACTACTTGTGCCAAATCATAGTATTGAAATCAAAATATAGTATTTGTACCAAAGCATTGTATTTGTACGAAGTACAGTATTTCTGCCAAATCATAGAATTACTGCAATTCATAGTATTTTGAGGAATCCCTTTGTTATAGTATTACTTCTAAGTCGTAGTATTTCTGCTTTGTCATAGTATTTGTACTGAACATAGTATTTCTGCCATATCATAGTTTTACTGCTATTTCATAGTGTTTGAGTGAAATTACAGTGTTTCTGCAAAAACATGTATTTCTGCTAAATCATAGTATTTCTGTTATCTTAAAGTACTTGCACTCAATTATAGTATTTGTGCCAAAGTGTAGTATTTCTGCCAAATCATATTATCTCTGCTAAATCATAGTGTCTGCCAAATCATAATATTTGTGCCTAAACGCAGCATTTGTACCAAAACAT
Organism: Oreochromis niloticus; assembly: GCF_001858045.2. Taxonomy (NCBI): domain Eukaryota; kingdom Metazoa; phylum Chordata; class Actinopteri; order Cichliformes; family Cichlidae; genus Oreochromis; species Oreochromis niloticus. The sequence goes on along the minus strand of NW_020328855.1, from coordinate 18,221 downwards.
AGTATTGCTGCTATATCATAGTATTTGATCCAAATCATAGTATATGTCCTAAAACATAGTATTTCTGCCAAATCATACTATTTGTCCTAAAGCATAGCATTTCAACAAAATCACAGTATTTCTGCTATGTTATAGTATTTGTGCTTGTAGAAAAACCTGTGTTATTGTGAGCTACATTACCCAGCAGCCTCTGAGCAGTGAGGGAATTCATGGACTTCTGAGCTAGATGGTCTTCCTTCGTTCCTGGGCTAACGATTGAGGAGAGAGCTGCTGGGAAGGGGAGCAAATAGCCCATCCTGTATTGTTGGGGATGGTGTGTGTCACATAAACGTGAGTTAATGTTCCATGCTTAAGATGTTTACCCTGCTACTTGTGTGTATTGGTTTTAGTTACCTTTAGCGTATGTGCTAGTTAGCGATAGCTATGGCAGCACAGTTATTTGATTGTTTTGGCTTGTTCCTGCTTTGTTTGTTCCCCCTGCAAATTTATGTGAATTTGTACACTGTAATATCGCTGTATTACGTAGTGGCTAAGTAGGAGGCTGACTGTTACTAAGTGCATCAGTGTACATAGGTCATCTCTTGTGTTGGAGTGCCCTCTTGTGGCACCTTTTGGGTAGTGCCTTAGTAAACGTGAACACTGCAAAGAAGTGGTATCAGACTGGTTTGTAGTGGAGGAATTTGTTGCCAGTTTCTTTCATCTTTAATCCGTATTCATGTTGTAATGTAGTAACTTTTGTGGCGCAAATACCACAATATGGCAGAAATACCATGTTTTGGCACAAATACTTTGATTTGGTATACTTTAGCTTCTTCACCCCTTTTCAGCAAAATTTTCATTTTTTCACCCCTTTTCAGCACAAATTCCAGCTTTTTCAGGTGTTTTCAACAGAAATCTCTTTTATTTCTGATTGCTGATGTCTTTGTTTTTCAGCCGCCCGCCCCCTTCCAGGTGGCGCAATCAGTAATGACACGGCTCTGCAGCTCAATGGTCGTGGGTTCAATCCCACCTTGGTCAACATTTTTTTTCACTACAAATTTATACACTTTCACAGACCTGTAATTATATTGCTAATTTTTTCACTACAAATGAGTAGTGCAAAACATACTATGTCTGCAACATCACAGTATATCTGTTATGTTATAGTATTACTACTAAATCACATTATTTCTGCCAATTCAAGGAGGCTGACTGTTACTAAGTGCATCAGTGTACATAGGTCATCTCTTGTGTTGGAGTGCCCTCTTGTGGCGCCTTTTGGGTAGTGCCTTAGTAACGTGAACACTGCAAGAAGTGGTATCAGACTGGTTTGTAGTGGAGGAATTTGTTGCCAGTTTCTTTCATCTTTAATCCGTATTCATGTTGTAATGTAGTAGTACCACAATATGGCAGAAAAAATATGTTTTGGCACAAATACTTTGATTTGGTATACTTTAGCTTCTTCACCCCTTTTCAGCAAATTTTCATTTTTTTCACCCCTTTTCAGCACAAATTCCAGTTTTTTGGCTGTTTTCAGAAAACAAAAACTCTTTTCAGCGCAAGTTTCTGCTTCTTTGCCTCTTTTCTGCAGAATTCTGCTGATTCACCTCTTTTCTGCAAAATTTTCAGCCTTTTCACCTCTGACTGTTACTAAGTGCATCAGTGTACATAGGTCATCTCTTGTGTTGGAGTGCCCTCTTGTGCGCCTTTGGGTAGTGCCTTAGTAAACGTGAACACTGCATAGAAGTGGTATCAGACTGGTTTGTAGTGGAGGAATTGTTGCCAGTTTCTTTCATCTTTAATCCATATTCATGTTGTAATGTAGTAACTTTCACCCTTTTCCGCAAAATTTCATTTTTTCACCCCTTTTCAGCACAAATTCCAGCTTTTTGGCTGTTTTCAGAAAAAAAAACTCTTTCAGCAGAACTCTGCTGATTCATCTCTTTTCAGCGCAAGTTTCTGCTTCTTTGCCTCTTTTCTGCAAAATTCTGCTGATTCACCTCTTTTCTCCAAACTTTTAGCCTTTTGACCTCTTATCAGCACAATTCTCAGCAGCTTCTGCTCATTTAAGCAGAATTGTCCGTCTCTCCACCTCTTCTTTGTAAGAATGACTTTGGCTCAGGGAAATGAATAGCCACCTTGAGACCAGGAGGGCCAGGTTCGATCCTGCTCAGTGGGGCATTTTTTTTTCACCACCATACAACTTTTTGCAACTTTTCATCGTTTTTAGCTTTTCATAGTATCATAGTATTTCCACAAAATATTTGTATTTCTGCTACGTTATGTATTACTGGTCATAGTATTTCTGCCAAATTTGGTATTTGCTCCAAAGCACAGTATTTCTGCCAAATCACAATATAACTGCAAAATAAAGGTTTTTGAGACAAATCATAGCGTTTGTGCTAAATCCTAGTAATTCTGCTCATAGAATTTCTGCTATGCTGAGGTGCTTTCTGCTAGATTATAGTTTTCTGCTAAATCAAAGTATTTCATGTAAATCATACCAAGTCCCAGTGTTTCTGCCAAATCATAAATCATAAATATGTGGCGTGTTGGGGAACAGCTAGTCCTCTCCCATCATGCCTTAGGACATGTGCTGCTGTTTAGATGTTCTTGTTTCATTGTTTATGGTTACGTTACTTTTAACTGTTGTCTTGAATGTTGTGTTTATACTATGGTACAAAGTCACTGACAGTTATTGTTTTATAGGAAGGAAGAATGCAGTACCATAAGTGAGTTCTGTTATGCTGTTATTGACCCTTGAAGCACATTGTAAAACAAGCAAGTGTTTAATAAAAGCTTCTCCTACCAGCTTGGGGTGGAATTACAAGCTCAAGCTTTCCCTGTGTGCTTATTTGCAAGACTTGTATGTGCCATAATAATTTTAATAAAGCAAAGTTAAGATGAGAAGCTTGTTCCAATTCATCTTCAGACAGTGCTGCCAGTCACGGTTGGAGCAGTTTTTACTGTCATCTTGCTGTTGAGCCATAAATTACATTTGTTTTCAAACTCTTAAAATGAAGCCGGTTCTTCTCTCGTCATATCTCCGCGACGGAGGTACAAAGAGCTATGAAAATCGCAGTCAAAGTTCAGCAAAGTCTGCTGATTTACCCAGTACAAGAATTGTGCTTCTATCCCACCTAGTTTTTGAGTTACACGACGTTTTGTAACTCCGAAAAATCGGCGTTTTACGCCTCTCACCGCGATCTAATTCTGACTGCTCAAGTCTCTGTGTTTTAGGCACCCGCCCCCTTTGTGAGCAGACCTCATTTGGCTCAGAGGGTTGAGAAGCTACTGTGAGACCCGGTGGCAGAGGTTCGAGTCCTACCTGTGACAGTTGCTACACATCATCCCCACTTGCATGCACTCTGCTTTCTTGATACTCTTCAGTGTACCCTTACACATAAAGCCATCTCCATCAAACGCGTCTACACCTCTTTTTTAGCAGATAATTCTGCTTTTTCGCTTGTTTTCAGCAACTGCTGATGCTGATAGCCCTCCTAGTTTTGAGTTACACGACGTTTTGTAACTCCAAAAAACGGCGCTTTTCGCCTCTCACCACGATCTATTTCTGATTGCTGATCTCTTTGTTTTTCAGCCGCCTGCCCTCTTGCCAGGTGGCGCAATTAGTAATGACACGGCTCTGCAGCTCAAAGGTCGTGGGTTCAATCCCACCTTGGTCAACATTTTTTTTTCACTACAAATTTATACACTATCACAGACCTGTAATTTATATTGCTATTTTTTTCACTACAAATGAGTAGTGCAAAAACATACTATTTCTTCAACATCACAGTATATCTGTTATGTTATAGTATTACTACTAAATCACATTATTTCTGCCAATTCAAGGAGGCTGACTGTTACTAAGTGCATCAGTGTACATAGGTCATCTCTTGTGTTGGAGTGCCCTCTTGTGGCACCTTTTGGGTAGTGCCTTAGTAAACGTGAACACTGCAAAGAAGTGGTATCAGACTGGTTTGTAGTGGAGGAATTTGTTGCCAGTTTCTTTCATCTTAATCCGTATTCATGTTGTAATGTAGTAGTACCACAATATGGCAGAAAAAATATGTTTTGGCACAAATACTTTGATTTGGTATACTTTAGCTTCTTCACCCCTTTTCAGCAAAATTTTCATTTTTTCACCCCTTTTCAGCACAAATTCCAGTTTTTTGGCTGTTTTCAGAAAACAAAAACTCTTTTCAGCGCAAGTTTCTGCTTCTTTGCCTCTTTTCTGCAGAAATTCTGCTGATTCACCTCTTTTCTGCAAAATTTTCAGCCTTTTCACCTCTGACTGTTACTAAGTGCATCAGTGTACATAGGTCATCTCTTGTGTTGGAGTGCCCTCTTGTGGCGCCTTTTGGGTAGTGCCTTAGTAAACGTGAACACTGCATAGAAGTGGTATCAGACTGGTTGTAGTGGAGGAATTTGTTGCCAGTTTCTTTCATCTTTAATCCATATTCATGTTGTAATGTAGTAACTTTCACCCCTTTCCGCAAAATTTTCATTTTTTTCCCCCTTTTCAGCACAAATTCCAGCTTTTTGGCTGTTTTCAGAAAAAAAACTCTTTTCAGCAGAAACTCTGCTGATTCATCTCTTTTCAGCGCAAGTTTCTGCTTCTTTGCCTCTTTTCTGCAAAAATTCTGCTGATTCACCTCTTTTCTCCAAAACTTTCAGCCTTTTGACCTCTTATCAGCACAATTCTCAGCAGCTTCTGCTCATTTAAGCAGAATTGTCCGTCTCTCCACCTCTTCTTTGTAAGAATGACTTTGGCTCAGGGAAATGAATAGCCACCTTGAGACCAGGAGGGCCAGGTTCGAATCCTGCTCAGTGGGGCATTTTTTTTTCACCACCATACAACTTTTTGCAACTTTTCATCGTTTTAGCTTTTCATAGTATCATAGTATTTCCACAAATATTTGTATTTCTGCTACGTTATATTATTACTGCTCATAGTATTTCTGCCAAATTTTGGTATTTGCTCCAAAGCACAGTATTTCTGCCAAATCACAATATAACTGCAAAATAAAGGTTTTTGAGACAAATCATAGCGTTTGTGCTAAATCCTAGTAATTCTGCTCATAGAATTTCTGCTATGCTGAGGTGCTTTCTGCTAGATTATAGTTTTTCTGCTAAATCAAAGTATTTCATGTAAATCATACCAAGTCCCAGTGTTTCTGCCAAATCATAAATCATAAATAATGTGGCGTGTTGGGGGAACAGCTAGTCCTCTCCCATCATGCCTTAGGACATGTGCTGCTGTTTAGATGTTCTTGTTCATTGTTTATGGTTACGTTACTTTTAACTGTTGTCTTGAATGTTGTGTTTATACTATGGTACAAAGTCACTGACAGTTATTGTTTTATAGGAAGGAAGAATGCAGTACCATAAGTGAGTTCTGTTATGCTGTTATTGACCCTTGAAGCACATTGTAAAACAAGCAAGTGTTTAATAAAAAGCTTCTCCTACCAGCTTGGGGTGGAATTACAAGCTCAAGCTTTCCCTGTGTGCTTATTTGCAAGACTTGTATGTGCCATAATAATTTTAATAAAGCAAAGTTAAGATGAGAAGCTTGTTCCAATTCATCTTCAGACAGTGCTGCCAGTCACGGTTGGAGCAGTTTTTACTGTCATCTTGCTGTTGAGCCATAAATTACATTTGTTTTCAAACTCTTAAAATGAAGCCGGTTCTTCTCTCGTCATATCTCCGCGACGGAGGTACAAAGAGCTATGAAATCGCAGTCAAAGTTCAGCAAAGTCTGCTGATTTACCCAGTACAAGAATTGTGCTTCTATCCCACCTAGTTTTGAGTTACACGACGTTTTGTAACTCCGAAAAATCGGCGTTTTACGCCTCTCACCGCGATCTAATTCTGACTGCTCAAGTCTCTGTGTTTTAGGCACCCGCCCCCTTTGTGAGCAGACCTCATTTGGCTCAGAGGGTTGAGAAGCTACTGTGAGACCCGGTGGCAGAGGTTCGAGTCCTACCTGTGACAGTTGCTACACATCATCCCCACTTGCATGCACTCTGCTTTCTTGATACTCTTCAGTGTACCCTTACACATAAAGCCATCTCCATCAAACGCGTCTACACCTCTTTTTTAGCAGATAATTCTGCTTTTTCGCTTGTTTTCAGCAACTGCTGATGCTGATAGCCCTCCTAGTTTTTGAGTTACACGACGTTTTGTAACTCCAAAAAACGGCGCTTTTCGCCTCTCACCACGATCTATTTCTGATTGCTGATCTCTTTGTTTTTCAGCCGCCTGCCCTCTTGCCAGGTGGCGCAATTAGTAATGACACGGCTCTGCAGCTCAAAGGTCGTGGGTTCAATCCCACCTTGGTCAACATTTTTTTTCACTACAAATTTATACACTATCACAGACCTGTAATTTATATTGCTATTTTTTTTCACTACAAATGAGTAGTGCAAAAACATACTATTTCTGCAACATCACAGTATATCTGTTATGTTATAGTATTACTACTAAATCACATTATTTCTGCCAATTCAAGGAGGCTGACTGTTACTAAGTGCATCAGTGTACATAGGTCATCTCTTGTGTTGGAGTGCCCTCTTGTGGCACCTTTTGGGTAGTGCCTTAGTAAACGTGAACACTGCAAAGAAGTGGTATCAGACTGGTTTGTAGTGGAGGAATTTGTTGCCAGTTTCTTTCATCTTTAATCCGTATTCATGTTGTAATGTAGTAGTACCACAATATGGCAGAAACACTATGTTTTGGCACAAATACTTTGATTTGGTATACTTTAGCTTCTTCACCCCTTTTCAGCAAAATTTTCATTTTTTTCACCCCTTTTCAGCACAAATTCCAGCTTTTTTGGCTGTTTTCAGAAAAAAACTCTTTTCAGCAGAAACTCTGCAGATTCATCTCTTTTCAGCGCAAGTTTCTGCTTCTTTGCCTCTTTTCTGCAGAAATTCTGCTGATCCACCTCTTTTCTGCAAAACTTTCAGCCTTTTCACCTGTTATCAGCACAATTCTCAGCAGCTTCTGCTCATTTCAGCAGAATTGTCCGTCTCTCCACAACAACTTTTTGCAACTTTTCATCTTTTTCAGCTTTTCAGCAGACAGCTTCAACGTCAAGGCATCCACACTGCATTTTCTCAGGAAATGCAAATTTTTCTAGTTCTTTATTGTGTGGATGCCCTAAAGGGCTTCCACACTATTGAGTTCCTGTTTCTCTTTATTCTTTATTCCACTATATTATTCTAGTTGCTTCCGTACACTTTTTGGCACTTATCTACTCCCTCAGTTTTCAGCCGATTTTCTCCGTTCAAACTCTAAACTGTTCTGCTCTTTCTGCTAATGCCGGCAATGACTTTTGGTGTTTATTAATATTATACTTTTTAAAATATTACACTTTTTTCCTTTAATTTGTCCCATTGAAATGAATGGGAAACTTCCACAATTCTGCTAAAACTTGCTTGTTTTTGAAACTTAACTACCTCCTCATACTTTCACCTAGAAACTCCATTCAAACTTTAAAATGTTCTCAAATTATTGGGCTATTCCTGTCTGATTCAGCTTTTTCAGATCTTCTACCGTTTTAATTTTATACCTCTTTAAGTTTTCAGTTGCAAAATTGTGATTTTTCAGAAAATACATGCGTTGCTATGGTTGCTATGCAATTAAGTCAGAGTGAGTGCTGGTCCGTTCTGAATTTTCTCTTCATGTCTAAACAACTTCTTGCTACTCGCCCAATTTCCACTCAAGCTCCACAAATTATACATCAAAACGTAGGTATTTTTGCTGGCTTTCAGAAAATGTCACTATCATTGTTGTGGGAGTTTTAGATTTTATGCAAATCTCCTCAGAGTAACATAAAGTCTGAAAATTCTCCATAGAAAGTCAATGGAGAGTTTGTTCAAAATCACCGCTGTATTTCTCTAATGAGAGGCATTTTCAAATCGTCATATCTCCTTAATGAAACAAAGTTGAGACATGAGGATTGTGCAAATATATCTTCAGACACTCCTGATGCTCACAATTCAAAAAGTTTTTTATCACCTATTACCGTTTGGCCATGAATTACACTTGTTTGAGAGTAGGAAATTCGTGCCTTGCTCAGACCTCTTCAGATTCCAAACTCTGGAAATGAGGCACTTTTTTCTCTCGTCATATCTTTTTGATGGATTTCCACAGAGACCTGAAAATTTCCATGACTGTTCACCAAAGCCTGCTGTTTCTTACGGTGAAAGAATGATTTTGATGCTCCATATAGATTTAGAGTTACAAAACGTTGTTTGAGGGCAAGTCAAGGCAGTTTTGCTTCGCCTCTACTCAGTTACAGTGTATTACAAGTCATATATCTTCAATAATTTATATTTTATCTCTGAATTAAGAAGACCTGCAGATTCCCCCATCTCTTCTGAACAAAACGGTGTCAGAACGAGCATTCTAGCCCCTACGGTTAGGAAATTATGGCCATTTGTTCGAGGGAAATCCTGAATGTGAGAAATACACTGCAGAAAACTTATACCTCTCTCTGTGTCTGTGTGTGTGAGGGCTGATTACAGCAGGTGCAGCTAATTTAACTGACCTAGATATACCAAGCCCAGACTCTTAACAGCTCCTGTTCACTTTGCGCTCTGTGTATGTGTGTGTGTATCAATATTTCTCCCAAGTTTGAAGTATTACTCCTCCATAATAGTATTTCTGCTAAATCAAAGTACTTCTACTACATCTTAGTACTTCTGCTCAATCATAGTATTTCTGCTAAATCATAGTATTTTTGCCAAGTCATGGTATTTGTGCCAAATCATGGTTTTGGGGCCAAATCAGAATATTTCTGATATATTATAGTATTACTACTAGGTGGAAGTATTTCTGTTATGTTATAGTATATATGCTGAATATAGTATATCTGTCAAATCATAGTATTTATCCCAAATCATAGTATTTATGCCAAATTACAGTATTTCTGCCAAAAGGCAGAAATAGTACCTTTTAGCAGAAATTTCTGCCAAAAAATAGTATTTATGTTAAAACATAGTATTTCTGCTAAATCATAGTATTTGTACTGAAACATAGTATTTCTGCCCAATCATAGTATTTGTACCCAATCATAGTATTTCTGCCATATTGTGGTATTTGTGCAAAAACATAGACTGTCTGCAACATAACAGTATATCTGTTATGTTATAGTATTACTACTAAGTCACAGTATTTCTGCCAATTCGTAGTATTTGTACTAAATCATACTACTCGTGCCAAATCATAGTATTTGTTGCAAATCATAGTATTCAAACCAAAATATAGTATTTGTACCAAAGCATTGTATTTGTATGAAGTACCGTATTTCTGCCAAATCATAGAATTACTGCAATTTCATAGTATTTTGAGGAATCCCTTTTGTGATAGTATTACTTCTAAGTCATAGTATTTCTGCTTTGTCATAGTATTTGTACTAAAACGTAGCATTTCTGCCTAATCATAGTATTACTGCTATCTCATAGTATTTGAGTGAAATGACAGTGTTTCTGCAAAAACATTGTATTTCTGCTAAATCATAGTATTTCTGTTATCTTAGAGTACTTGTACTCAATTATAGTATTTGTGCCAAAGTTGAGTATTTCTGCCAAATCATATTTATGTGAATTTGTACACTGTAATATCGCTGTATTACGTAGTGGCTAAGTAGGAGGCTGACTGTTACTAAGTGCATCAGTGTACATAGGTCATCTCTTGTGTTGGAGTGCCCTCTTGTGACGCCTTTTGGGTAGTGCCTTAGTAAATGTGAACACTGCAAGAAGTGGTATCAGACTGGTTTGTAGTGGAGGAATTTGTTGCCAGTTTCTTTAATCTTTAATCCGTATTCATGTTGTAATGTATACCCTGTTCTTAATCATAGAAACCACACCATATCACCCCTCCACATCCTCCTACTGTATGCCATATCTCCCTGTAACATCCACCCGACTGCCAATAAACTCCACCTGTGGTAATCTAATCCCTGGATGCCAGCCTCTCCTTCTGACCGAGGATAGCTACTATTGCAGCACCACCCAGCATTAAACTGACGTACACCATTCTGTACAGTGCTAAATCATAGTGTTTGTGCCAAACAATAGCATTCACCCAAATAATAGTATTTCTGCTATGTTATATTATTACTGCTCATAGTATTTCTGCCAAATCATGGTATTTGTTCCAAAGCATAGTATTTCTTCCAAAGCATAGTTTTTCTTCCAAATCATAGTATAACTGCAAAATAAAAGTTTTTGAGCCAAAACATATTTTTTGTGCTAAAACATAGTATTTGTGCCAAATCATAGTATTTCTGCTAAATCCTAGTAATTTTGCTCAATGATAGAATTTCTGAATTTATGCTGTAGTACTTTTTGCTAGATTATAGTATTTCTGCTAAGTCAAAGTATTTCATGTAAATCATAGTATTTCTACCAAGTCCCAGTGTTTCTGCTAAATCATAAATCATACATAAATCAATGTTTCAGCACAAATTGTATGATTTGGCTCAAATACTATGATTTGGCAGAATTTTCTATGGTTCAGCACAAATGCTATGATTTGTAAGAAAAAATATTATTTAGTATAAATACTAATAATACTGTGTTTTAGCACAGATTCAGCTAACACTATGATTTGTCACAAGTGGTATGATTGTAAAGTGCTTTGGGTGCCTTGAAAAGCACTATATAAATCCAATGGATTATTATCATTATTATTATTATTTGGTACAAATACTGTGATTTGGCACAAACACTGTGATTTGGCAGAAATACTATCATTTGGTTCAAATATTATGATTTAGAAGAAATACTATGTTATAGTATAAATACTATGTTCAGACTTTAAAAAAAATTCTGCTATTTCTGCTAATGTGTGCTATGACTTTTGACCACTGAAATGAATGGAACACATTATCAATGTGGTCACTGATTTTGCTCCCTGGAGTGAGCTGTGTTTTAGCTCAGTGAGATGAGCAGCAGCTCTCAGAGCGGGAGGCCCGGGTTCAAATCCCGCTTATGGCAACTATTTTTTTCAGTGCACAATTATATTGTTTTAACTCTTTTCAACACAAATGTCAGATTCTTCACCCCTTTTCACCAGAATTTTCCAGTTTTTTCACCACTTTTCAGCACAAATCCCAGCTTTTTCAGCTGTTTTAAGCAAAAACCTCTTTTCAGCAGAATTTTGCTCATTCACCTCTTTTCAGCAGAAATTATGCTGATTGACCTCTTTTCAGCAGAATTTTTAGAATTTTGCTTATTCAAGTCTTCTGCAAAATTTTCAGCCTTTTCACCTCTTATCAGCACAATTCTCAGCAGCTTCTGCTCATTTCAGCAAAATTGGCAGTCTCTCCACCTATTCTTGGTCAGAATGAGTTTGGCTCAGTGAGATGAGTAGCTGTCTCTAGACCAGAAGGGCCAGTTTCGAATCCTGCTCAGGGTAACATTTTTTTTCCACTACTTTTCAGCAAAGATTTCTCCGTCTTTACCCCTTTCAGTAGAATTTTGGCTTTTCACCAATTTTCAGCAAAAAAAATTCTGCTTCTTCACCTGTTTTCTGCAGAATTTCCAGTTTCTGCACCGCCATATAACTTTTTGCAAATTTTCAGCTTTTTCAGCTTTTTCAGCAGCCAACTTCAGCGTTAAGGCATCCACACAGCATTTTCGCAGGAAATGCAAATTTTTCTAGTTATTCTTCTAGTTGCTTCCGTACACTTTTTGGCACTTAACTACTTCCACAGTTTTCAGCCGATTTTCTCAGTTCAAACTCTATACTGTTCTGCTCTTTCTGCTCTTTCCGGCAATGACTTTTGGTGTTTATTACTGTTATACTTTTTAAAATATTACACTTTTTTCCTTTAATTTGTCCCATTGAAATGAATGGGAAACTTCCACAATTCTGCTAAAACTTGCTTGTCTTTGAAACTTAACTACTTTGTCATACTTTCACCTAGAAACTCCATTCAAACTTTAAAATGTTCTCAGATTATTGGGCTATTCCTGTCTGATTCAGCTTTTTCAGATCTTCTACCGTTTTAATCTTATACCTTTTTAAGTTTTCAGTTGCAAAATTGTGATTTTTCAGAAAATACATGCGTTGTTATGGTTGCTATGCAATTAACTCAGAGTGTACACTCGTCCATTCTGAATTTTCTCTTCATATCTGAACAACTTCTTGCTACTCGTTCAATTTCCACTCAACTCCCACAAATTATACATCAAAACGTAGGTATTTTTGCTGGCTTTCAGAAAATGTCACTATCATTGTTGTGGGATTTATAGAATTTTGGCAAATCTCCTCAGACCAACACAAGGTCGGAAAAGTCTCCATACAAAGTCAATGGAGAGTTTGTTCAAAATCACCGCTGGAATTCTCTAATGAGAGGCATTTTCAAATCGTCATATCTCCTTAACAAAACAGAGTTGAGACATGAGGCTTGTGCCAATATATCTTCAGACATCCCTGATGCTCACAGTTCAATAATTTTTTCCTCACCTATTACCGTTTGGCCATGAATTACACTTGTTTGAGGATAGGAAATTTGTCCCTCGCTCAGATTTCTTCAGATTTCAACTCTGGAAATGAGGCACTTTTTTCTCTCATCATATCTTTTTGATGGATTTCCACAGAGACCTGAAAATTCCCATGACTGTTCACCAAAGCCTGCTGTCTCTTACGGTGAAAGAATGATTTTGATGCTCCATATAGATTTAGAGTTACAAAACATTGTTTGAGGGCAAGTCAAGGCAGTTTTGCTTTGCCTCTGCTCAGTTACAGTGTATTGCAAGTCATATATCTTTAATAATTTATATTTTATCTCTGATTTATGAAGACCTGCAGATTCCCCCATCTCTTCTGAACAAAACGGTGTCAGAATGAGCGTTCTAGCCCCTACGGTTAGGAAATTATGGCCATTTGTTCGAGGGGAATCCTGAATGTGAGAAATACACTGCAGAAAACTTATACCTCTCTCTGTGTCTGTGTGTGTAAGGGCTGATTACAGCAGGTGCAGCCAATTTAACTGACCTAGATATACCAAGCCCAGACTCTTAACAGCCACTGTTCCCTTTAGGCTCTGTGTATGTGTATGTTTGTGTATCTGTATCAATATTTCTCCCATGTTAAAGTATTACTCCTCCATAATAGTATTTCTGTTGAATCAAAGTACTTCTACTACATCTTAGTACTTCTGCTCAATCATAGTATTTCTGCTAAATCATAGTATTTTGGCCAAATCATGGTATTTGTGCCAAAGCATAGTATTTCCACAAAATAACAGTATTTCTGCTATGTCATATTATTACTGCTCATAGTATTTCTGCCAAATCTTGGTATTTGTTCCAAAGCACAGTATTTCTGCCAAATCACAATATAACTGCAAAATAAAGGTTTTTGAGCCAAATCATAGTGTTTGTGCTAAATCCTAGTAATTCTGCTCAATCATAGAATTTCTGCTATGCTGAAGTGGTTTTTGCTAGATTATAGAATTTCTGCTAAGTCAAAGTATTTCATGTAAATCATACTACTTATACCAAGTCCCAGTGTTTCTGCCAAATCATAATTCGTAAATAATGTGGCGTGTTGGTGGAACAGCTAGTTCTCTCCCATCATGCCTTGGGACATGTGCTGCTGTTTAGATGTTCTTGTTTCATTGTTTATGGTTACGTTACTTTTAACTGTTGTCTTGAATGCTGTGTTTATACTACGGTACAAAGTCACTGACAGTTATTGTTTTATAGGAAGAATGCAGTACCATAAGTGAGTTCTGTTATGCTTTTATTGACCCTTGAAGCACATTGTGGCACAAGCAAGTGTTTAATAAAGAGCACACCCTACCAGCTTGGGGTAGAAATACAAGCTCAACATCTCACTCAGAGCTTCTTTGTAAGATTCATCTGCATGCTGCCAATTTATCTTCGGGCACTGCTGACACTCACGGTGTGAGCAGTTTTTACTGTCATCTTACTGTTGAGCCATAAATTATGTCTGTTTGAGGGTTGGAAATCTGTCCTCCTCTCAGTTTTCAAACTCTGAAAATGAAAATTTCTTCTCTCGTCATATCTCCACGACGGAGATACAAAGAGCAATGAAAATCGCAGTCAAAGTTCACCAAAGTCAGCTGATTTGCCCAGTACAAGACTTGTGCTTCTATCCCACCTAGTTTTTGAGTTGCACGACGTTTTGTAACTACAAAAAACGGCGATTTAAGCCCCTCACCGCCATCTATTTCTGACTGCTCATCAATCTTTTTTTCCAGCCGCCAGCCCCCGTTCCAGGTGGCGTAATTGGTAATGACGCGGGTCTGCAGGTCAAAGGTCGTGGGTTAAATCCCACTTTGTTCAACTTTTTTTTTTCACTACAAATTTATACACAGACCTGTAATTTATATTGCTAATTTATTACAATTCTGCAAAGTTTTATGATTTTCTGAGCTTTTCTAATATGGACCTCAGATTCTTGTTAACACTCCATGGCAGAAGTCGCAGTATTTGTGCTAAACATACTATGTCTGCAGAATCACAGTATATCTGTTATGTTATAGTATTACTACTAAGGCATAGTATTTCTACCACATCATAGTATTCCTTCAAAATCATAGTATTACTGCAATTTCATAGTATTTGAGCAAAATTGTAGTATTTGTGCAAAAACATACTATGTCTGCAAAATCACAGTATATCTTTTATGTTATAGTATTACTACTAAGGCATAGTATTTCTACCACATCATAGTATTCCTTCAACATGATAGTGTTACTGTAGTTTCATAGTATTTGAGCAAAATCGTAGTATTTGTGCAAAAACATACTGTGTCTGCAAAATCAGTATAACTGTTATGTTATAGTATTACTACTAAGGCATAGTATTTCTACCACATCATAGTATTCCTTCAACATGATAGTATTACTGCAGTTTCATAGTATTTGAGCAAAATCGTAGTATTTGTGCCAAAACATACTGTGTCTGCAAAATCAGTATAACTGTTATGTTATAGTATTACTACTACGGCATAGTATTTCTACCACATCATAGTATTCCTTCAAAATCATAGTATTACTGCAATTTCATAGTATTGAGCAAAGTCGTAGTATTTGTGCAAAAACATACTATGTCTGCAGAATCACAGTATATCTGTTATATTATAGTATTACTACTAAGGCATAGTATTTCTACCACATCATAGTATTCCTTCAACATGATAGTATTACTGCAGTTTCATAGTATTTGAGCAAAATCGTAGTATTTGTGCCAAAACATACTGTGTCTGCAAATCAGTATAACTGTTATGTTATAGTATTACTACTACGGCATAGTATTTCTACCACATCATAGTATTCCTTCAAATCATAGTATTACTGCAATTTCATAGTATTTGAGCAAAGTCGTAGTATTTGTGCAAAAACATACTATGTCTGCAGAATCACAGTATATCTGTTATATTATAGTATTACTACTAAGGCATAGTATTTCTACCACATCATAGTATTCCTTCAACATGATAGTATTACTGCAGTTTCATAGTATTTGAGCAAAATCGTAGTATTTGTGCCAAAACATACTATGTTTGCAAAATCACAGTATATCTTTTATGTTATAGTATTACTACTAAGGCATAGTATTTCTACCACATCATAGTATTCCTCAAAATCATAGTATTACTGCAATTTCATAGTATTTGAGCAAAATCGTAGTATTTGTGCAAAACATACTATGTCTGCAAAATCACAGTATATCTGTTATGTTAAAGTGTTACTACTAAGTCACAGTATTTCTGCCAATTCGTAGTATTTGTACTAATCATGGTACTTGTGCAAATCATACTATTTTTGCAAATCATAGTATTCGAACCAAAACATAGTATTTGTACGAAATCATAGTATTTCTTCTAAATCATAGTATTTCAATCAAATCTCAGTAGTTGTGCTGAAACGCAGTATTATGCCAAATCATAGTATTTGTACTGAACATAGTATTTGTGCCAAAGAGTATTTCTAATAAATCATAGTACTTGTGCCAATCATAGTATTTCTGCCACATTGTGCTAGTTGTGCAAAAACATAGACTGTCTGCAAAATCATAGTATATCTATTATGTTATAGTATTATTACTAAGTCGTAGACTCTCTATTTTGTTATAGTATATCTGCTGAATACAGTATATGTGCCAAATCATAGTATTTATAGCAATCATAGTATTTCTGCCACATTATAGTATTTGTGTAAAACCAGAATGTCTGCAAAATCATCATATATCTGTGATGTCTTCAAATTATACTATTTTGCAGAAACATTGTACTTCTGGTAAATCATAGTATTTCCAATAAATAATAGTATTCTGCCAAATCATAGTATTTGTGCCAAAATATTGTATTCTACAAAGTCATAATATTCTTCTAAATCATAGTATTTCAATCAAATCTCAGGAGTTTGCTAAAACGCAGTATTATGTCAAATCATAGTATTTGTACCCAACATATCAGTTCAACTTATTTAACTCTTCTCAACAGCCCAACACTCTTCTTCACCCCGTTTCAGCAGAATTGTGAGTTTTTTCACCCCTTTCAGCAAAATTCCAGCTTTTCAGGTGTTTTCAACAGAATCTCTTTTTTAGCAGACATCTGCTGATTCACCTGTTTTCAGTGCAACGTTCTACTTCTTACCTCTTTTCAGTAGAAATTCTGCTGATTCACCTATTTAAGCAGAATTTCAGCCTTTCGCCTCTATCAATACAAATCTCAGTATCTTCTGCTCATTCAGAGGAAACCTTTTCACCTCTCCTCTTTCAGTACAAATGAACTTCTGTACCCCTTTGAAGCAGAATTTTTGCCTTTCACCTCTTTTCAGCAAAAGTTTCTGTTTTTCACTAGTTTTCAGCATAATTTTTCAGTTTCTTTACTGCCATACAATTTTGCAGCTTTTCATCTTTTTCAGTCATTTTCAGCAGACAGCTTAAGCGTTCCGGCATCCACACAGCATTTTCGCAGGAAATGCAAATTTTTCTAGTTGTGTGGATGCCCTAAAGGGCTTCCACACTATTGTTTTCCTGTTTCTCTTTCTTCTTTATTATTATTCCCCTAGTTGCTTCCGTACACTTTTTGCACTTATCTACTCCCTCAGTTTTCAGCCGATTTTCTCGTTCAAACTCTAAACTGTTCTGCTCTTTCTGCTAATGCCGGCTATGACTTTTGGTGTTTATTACTGTTATACTTTTTAAAATATTACACTTTTTCCTTTAATTTGTCCCATTGAAATGAATGGGAAACTTCCACAATTCTTCTAAAAACTTGCTTGTTTTGAAACTTAACTACTTTGTCATACTTTCACCTAGAAACTCCATTCAAACTTTAAATGTTCTCAGACTATTGGGCTATTCCTGAATGATTCAGCTTTTTCAGATCTTCTACCGTTTTAATTTTATACCTCTTTAAGTTTTCAGTTGCAAAATTGTGATTTTTCAGAAAATACATGTGTTGCTATGGTTGCTATGCAATTAAGTCAGAGTGAGTGCTGGTCCGTTCTGAATTTTCTCTTCATGTCTAAACAACTTCTTGCTACTGACTCAATTTCCACTCAACCCCCACAAATTATACATCAAAACGTAGGTATTTTTGCTGGCTTCAGACAATGTCACTATCTTTATTGTGAGATTTACCGTTTTTTTGCAATTTGCCTCGGAGTGACACAAGGTCTCAATACTCCCCATTCAAAGTCTATGGGGAGGTTTGAAATTCAGAGCTGAAATTCTTAACGGGAGGCATTTTAAATCGCCATATCTCTTTAACAAGCAAAGTTAGGACATGAGGCTTGTGCAATATATCTTCAGACACTGCTGACACTCACAGTGGAAGCAGTTTTTACAATTATCTTACCGCTTGAGCAATGAATTACGTTTGTTTGAGGGGTGGAAATCTGTCCTTCTCTCAGTCTTCAAACTCTGGAAATGAAGCCGTTTCTTCTCTCGTCATATCTCCGCGACGGAGGTAGAACGAGCTATGAAAATCGCAGTCAAAATACACCAAAGTCCGCTGATTCACCCAGTACAAGAATTATGCTGCTAGCCCTGTAGTATTTGAGTTACACGACGTTTTGTAACTCCAAAACCGGCGTTTTCGCTCTCACCGCGATCTATTTCTGACTGCCAAGTATCTGTCTTTCAGACCGCCGCCCCCTTTCCAGGTGGCGCATCAGTACATGACACGGCTCTGCAGCTCAAAGGTCGTGGGTTCAATCCCACCTTGGTCCAGTTTTTTTTTCACTA
>NW_020328854.1:0-19247 GCF_001858045.2 Oreochromis niloticus | reverse complement strand
GTCTTTGTTTTTCAGCCGCCCGCCCCCTTTCCAGTGGCGCAATCAGTAATGACACGGCTCTGCAGCTCAATGGCGTGGGTTCAATCCCACCTTGGTCAACATTTTTTTTTCACTACAAATTTTTACACTTCAGACCTGTAATTTATATTGCTAATTTTTTTCACTACAAATGAGTAGTGCAAAAACATACTATGTCTGCAACATCACAGTATATCTGTTATGTTATGTATTACTACTAAATCACATTATTTCTGCCAATTCAAGGAGGCTGACTGTTACTAAGTGCATCAGTGTACATAGGTCATCTCTTGTGTTGGAGTGCCCTCTGTGGCGCCTTTTGGGTAGTGCCTTAGTAAACGTGAACACTGCAAGAAGTGGTATCAGACTGGTTTGTAGTGGAGGAATTTGTTGCCAGTTTCTTCATCTTTAATCCGTATTCATGTTGTAATGTAGTAGTACCACAATATGGCAGAAAAATATGTTTTGGCACAAATACTTTGATTTGGTATACTTTAGCTTCTTCACCCCTTTTCAGCAAAATTTTCATTTTTTCACCCCTTTTCAGCACAAATTCCAGTTTTTTTGGCTGTTTTCAGAAAACAAAAACTCTTTTCAGCGCAAGTTTCTGCTTCTTTGCCTCTTTTCTGCAGAAATTCTGCTGATTCACCTCTTTTCTGCAAAATTTTCAGCCTTTTCACCTCTGACTGTTACTAAGTGCATCAGTGTACATAGGTCATCTCTTGTGTTGGAGTGCCCTCTTGTGGCGCCTTTTGGGTAGTGCCTTAGTAAACGGAACACTGCATAGAAGTGGTATCAGACTGGTTTGTAGTGGAGGAATTTGTTGCCAGTTTCTTTCATCTTTAATCCATATTCATGTTGTAATGTAGTAACTTCACCCCTTTTCCGCAAAATTTTCATTTTTTTCACCTTTTCAGCACAAATTCCAGCTTTTTTGGCTGTTTTCAGAAAAAAAAAACTCTTTTCAGCAGAAACTCTGCTGATTCATCTCTTTTCAGCGCAAGTTTCTGCTTCTTTGCCTCTTTTCTGCAAAAATTCTGCTGATTCACTCTTTTCTCCAAAACTTTCAGCCTTTTGACCTCTTATCAGCACAATTCTCAGCAGCTTCTGCTCATTTAAGCAGAATTGTCCGTCTCTCCACCTCTTCTTTGTAAATGACTTTGGCTCAGGGAAATGAATAGCCACCTTGAGACCAGGAGGGCCAGGTTCGAATCCTGCTCAGTGGGGCATTTTTTTTCACCACCATACAACTTTTTGCAACTTTTCATCGTTTTTAGCTTTTCATAGTATCATAGTATTTCCACAAAATATTTGTATTTCTGCTACGTTATATTATTACTGCTCATAGTATTTCTGCCAAATTTTGGTATTTGCTCCAAAGCACAGTATTTCTGCCAAATCACAATATAACTGCAAAATAAAGGTTTTTGAGACAAATCATAGCGTTTTGCTAAATCCTAGTAATTCTGCTCATAGAATTTCTGCTATGCTGAGGTGCTTTCTGCTAGATTATAGTTTTTCTGCTAAATCAAAGTATTTCATGTAAATCATACCAAGTCCCAGTGTTTCTGCCAAATCATAAATCATAAATAATGTGGCGTGTTGGGGAACAGCTAGTCTCTCCCATCATGCCTTAGGACATGTGCTGCTGTTAGATGTTCTTGTTTCATTGTTTATGGTTACGTTACTTTTAACTGTTGTCTTGAATGTTGTGTTTATACTATGGTACAAAGTCACTGACAGTTATTGTTTTATAGGAAGGAAGAATGCAGTACCATAAGTGAGTTCTGTTATGCTGTTATTGACCCTTGAAGCACATTTAAAACAAGCAAGTGTTTAATAAAAAGCTTCTCCTACCAGCTTGGGTGGAATTACAAGCTCAAGCTTCCTGTGTGCTTATTGCAAGACTTGTATGTGCCATAATAATTTTAATAAAGCAAAGTTAAGATGAGAAGCTTGTTCCAATTCATCTTCAGACAGTGCTGCCAGTCACGGTTGGAGCAGTTTTTACTGTCATCTTGCTGTTGAGCCATAAATTACATTTGTTTTCAAACTCTTAAAATGAAGCCGGTTCTTCTCTCGTCATATCTCCGCGACGGAGGTACAAAGAGCTATGAAAATCGCAGTCAAAGTTCAGCAAAGTCTGCTGATTTACCCAGTACAAGAATTGTGCTTCTATCCCACCTAGTTTTTGAGTTACACGACGTTTTGTAACTCCGAAAAATCGGCGTTTTACGCCTCTCACCGCGATCTAATTCTGACTGCTCAAGTCTCTGTGTTTTAGGCACCCGCCCCCTTTGTGAGCAGACCTCATTTGCTCAGAGGGTGAGAAGCTACTGTGAGACCCGGGCAGAGGTTCGAGTCCTACCTGTGACAGTTGCTACACATCATCCCCACTTGCATGCACTCTGCTTTCTTGATACTCTTCAGTGTACCCTTACACATAAAGCCATCTCCATCAAACGCGTCTACACCTCTTTTTAGCAGATAATTCTGCTTTTTCGCTTGTTTTCAGCAACTGCTGATGCTGATAGCCCTCCTAGTTTTGAGTTACACGACGTTTGTAACTCCAAAAAAACGGCGCTTTTCGCCTCTCACCACGATCTATTTCTGATTGCTGATCTCTTTTTTTTTCAGCCGCCTGCCCTCTTGCCAGGTGGCGCAATTAGTAATGACACGGCTCTGCAGCTCAAAGGTCGTGGGTTCAATCCACCTTGGTCAACATTTTTTTTCACTACAAATTTATACACTATCACAGACCTGTAATTATATTGCTATTTTTTTCACTACAAATGAGTAGTGCAAAAACATACTATTTCTTCAACATCACAGTATATCTGTTATGTTATAGTATTACTACTAAATCACATTATTTCTGCCAATTCAAGGAGGCTGACTGTTACTAAGTGCATCAGTGTACATAGGTCATCTCTTGTGTTGGAGTGCCCTCTTGTGGCACCTTTTGGGTAGTGCCTTAGTAAACGTGAACACTGCAAAGAAGTGGTATCAGACTGGTTTGTAGTGGAGGAATTTGTTGCCAGTTTCTTTCATCTTTAATCCGTATTCATGTTGTAATGTAGTAGTACCACAATATGGCAGAAAAAATATGTTTTGGCACAAATACTTTGATTTGGTATACTTTAGCTTCTTCACCCTTTTCAGCAAAATTTTCATTTTTTTCACCCCTTTTCAGCACAAATTCCAGTTTTTTTGGCTGTTTTCAGAAAACAAAAACTCTTTTCAGCGCAAGTTTCTGCTTCTTTGCCTCTTTTCTGCAGAAATTCTGCTGATTCACCTCTTTTCTGCAAAATTTTCAGCCTTTTCACCTCTGACTGTTACTAAGTGCATCAGTGTACATAGGTCATCTCTTGTGTTGGAGTGCCCTCTTGTGGCGCCTTTGGGTAGTGCCTTAGTAAACGTGAACACTGCATAGAAGTGGTATCAGACTGGTTTGTAGTGGAGGAATTTGTTGCCAGTTTCTTTCATCTTTAATCCATATTCATGTTGTAATGTAGTAACTTTCACCCCTTTTCCGCAAAATTTTCATTTTTTTCACCCCTTTTCAGCACAAATTCCAGCTTTTTTGGCTGTTTTCAGAAAAAAAAACTCTTTCAGCAAAACTCTGCTGATTCATCTCTTTCAGCGCAAGTTTCTGCTTCTTTGCCTCTTTTTCTGCAAAAATTCTGCTGATTCACCTCTTTTCTCCAAAACTTTCAGCCTTTTGACCTCTTATCAGCACAATTCTCAGCAGCTTCTGCTCATTAAGCAGAATTGTCCGTCTCTCCACCTCTTCTTTGTAAGAATGACTTTGGCTCAGGGAAATGAATAGCCACCTTGAGACCAGGAGGGCCAGGTTCGAATCCTGCTCAGTGGGGCATTTTTTTTTTCACCACATACAACTTTTTGCAACTTTTCATCGTTTTTAGCTTTTCATAGTATCATAGTATTTCCACAAAATATTTGTATTTCTGCTACGTTATATTATTACTGCTCATAGTATTTCTGCCAAATTTTGGTATTTGCTCCAAAGCACAGTATTTCTGCCAAATCACAATATAACTGCAAAATAAAGGTTTTTGAGACAAATCATAGCGTTTGTGCTAAATCCTAGTAATTCTGCTCATAGAATTTCTGCTATGCTGAGGTGCTTTCTGCTAGATTATAGTTTTTCTGCTAAATCAAAGTATTTCATGTAAATCATACCAAGTCCCAGTGTTTCTGCCAAATCATAAATCATAAATAATGTGGCGTGTTGGGGGAACAGCTAGTCCTCTCCCATCATGCCTTAGGACATGTGCTGCTGTTTAGATGTTCTTGTTTCATTGTTATGGTTACGTTACTTTTAACTGTTGTCTTGAATGTTGTGTTTATACTATGGTACAAAGTCACTGACAGTTATTGTTTTATAGGAAGGAAGAATGCAGTACCATAAGTGAGTTCTGTTATGCTGTTATTGACCCTTGAAGCACATTGTAAAACAAGCAAGTGTTTAATAAAAAGCTTCTCCTACCAGCTTGGGGTGGAATTACAAGCTCAAGCTTTCCCTGTGTGCTTATTTGCAAGACTTGTATGTGCCATAATAATTTTAATAAAGCAAAGTTAAGATGAGAAGCTTGTTCCAATTCATCTTCAGACAGTGCTGCCAGTCACGGTTGGAGCAGTTTTTACTGTCATCTTGCTGTTGAGCCATAAATTACATTTTTTTCAAACTCTTAAAATGAAGCCGGTTCTTCTCTCGTCATATCTCCGCGACGGAGGTACAAAGAGCTATGAAAATCGCAGTCAAAGTTCAGCAAAGTCTGCTGATTTACCCAGTACAAGAATTGTGCTTCTATCCCACCTAGTTTTTGAGTTACACGACGTTTGTAACTCCGAAAAATCGGCGTTTTACGCCTCTCACCGCGATCTAATTCTGACTGCTCAAGTCTCTGTGTTTTAGGCACCCGCCCCCTTTGTGAGCAGACCTCATTTGGCTCAGAGGTTGAGAAGCTACTGTGAGACCCGGTGGCAGAGGTTCGAGTCCTACCTGTGACAGTTGCTACACATCATCCCACTTGCATGCACTCTGCTTTCTTGATACTCTTCAGTGTACCCTTACACATAAAGCCATCTCCATCAACGCGTCTACACCTCTTTTTAGCAGATAATTCTGCTTTTTCGCTTGTTTTCAGCAACTGCTGATGCTGATAGCCCTCCTAGTTTTGAGTTACACGACGTTTTGTAACTCCAAAAAACGGCGCTTTTCGCCTCTCACCACGATCTATTTCTGATTGCTGATCTCTTTGTTTTTCAGCCGCCTGCCCTCTTGCCAGGTGGCGCAATTAGTAATGACACGGCTCTGCAGCTCAAAGGTCGTGGGTTCAATCCCACCTTGGTCAACATTTTTTTTTCACTACAAATTTATACACTATCACAGACCTGTAATTTATATTGCTATTTTTTTTCACTACAAATGAGTAGTGCAAAAACATACTATTTCTGCAACATCACAGTATATCTGTTATGTTATAGTATTACTACTAAATCACATTATTTCTGCCAATTCAAGGAGGCTGACTGTTACTAAGTGCATCAGTGTACATAGGTCATCTCTTGTGTTGGAGTGCCCTCTTGTGGCACCTTTTGGGTAGTGCCTTAGTAAACGTGAACACTGCAAAGAAGTGGTATCAGACTGGTTTGTAGTGGAGGAATTTGTTGCCAGTTTCTTTCATCTTTAATCCGTATTCATGTTGTAATGTAGTAGCCACAATATGGCAGAAACACTAGTTTTGGCACAAATACTTTGATTTGGTATACTTTAGCTTCTTCACCCCTTTTCAGCAAAATTTTCATTTTTTTCAACCCCTTTTCAGCACAAATTCCAGCTTTTTGGCTGTTTCAGAAAAAAACTCTTTTCAGCAGAAACTCTGCAGATCATCTCTTTTCAGCGCAAGTTTTCTTCTTTGCCTCTTTTCTGCAGAAATTCTGCTGATCCACCTCTTTTCTGCAAAACTTTTCAGCCTTTCACCTGTTATCAGCACAATTCTCAGCAGCTTCTGCTCATTTCAGAGATTGTCCGTCTCTCCACAACAACTTTTTGCAACTTTTCATCTTTTCAGCTTTCAGCAGACAGCTTCAACGTCAAGGCATCCACACTGCATTTTCTCAGAAATGCAAATTTTCTAGTTCTTTATGTGGATGCTAAAGGCTTCCACACTATTGATTCCTGTTTTCTTTATTCTTATTCCACTTATATTCTAGTTGCTTCCGTACACTTTTTGGCACTTATCTACTCCCTCAGTTTCAGCCGATTTTCTCCGTTCAAACTCTAAACTGTTCTGCTCTTTCTGCTAATGCCGGCAATGACTTTTGGTGTTTATTAATATATACTTTTAAAATATTACACTTTTTTCCTTTAATTTGTCCCATTGAAATGAATGGGAAACTTCCACAATTCTGCTAAAACTTGCTTGTTTTGAAACTTAACTACCTCCTCATACTTTCACCTAGAAACTCCATTCAAACTTTAAAATGTTCTCAAATTATTGGGCTATTCCTGTCTGATTCAGCTTTTTCAGATCTTCTACCGTTTTAATTTTATACCTCTTTAAGTTTCAGTGCAAAATTGTGATTTTCAGAAATACATGCGTTGCTATGGTTGCTATGCAATTAAGTCAGAGTGAGTGCTGGTCCGTTCTGAATTTCTCTTCATGTCTAAACAACTTCTTGCTACTCGCCCAATTCCACTCAAGCTCCACAAATTATACATCAAAACGTAGGTATTTTTGCTGGCTTTCAGAAATGTCACTATCATTGTTGTGGGAGTTTAGATTTATGCAAATCTCCTCAGAGTAACATAAAGTCTGAAAAATTCTCCATAGAAAGTCAATGGAGAGTTTGTTCAAAATCACCGCTGTATTTCTCTAATGAGAGGCATTTTCAAATCGTCATATCTCCTTAATGAAACAAAGTTGAGACATGAGGATTGTGCAAATATATCTTCAGACACTCCTGATGCTCACAATTCAAAAAGTTTTTTATCACCTATTACCGTTTGCCATGAATTACACTTGTTTGAGAGTAGGAAATTCGTGCCTTGCTCAGACCTCTTCAGATTCCAAACTCTGGAAATGAGCACTTTTTTCTCTCGTCATATCTTTGATGGATTTCCACAGAGACCTGAAAATTTCCATGACTGTTCACCAAAGCCTGCTGTTCTTACGGTGAAAGAATGATTTTGATGCTCCATATAGATTTAGAGTTACAAAACGTTGTTGAGGGCAAGTCAAGGCAGTTTTGCTTCGCCTCTACTCAGTTACAGTGTATTACAAGTCATATATCTTCAATAATTATATTTATCTCTGAATTAAGAAGACCTGCAGATTCCCCCATCTCTTCTGAACAAAACGGTGTCAGAACGAGCATTCTAGCCCTACGTTAGGAAATTATGGCCATTTGTTCGAGGGAAATCCTGAATGTGAGAAATACACTGCAGAAAACTTATACCTCTCTCTGTGTCTGTGTGTGTGAGGGCTGATTACAGCAGGTGCAGCTAATTTAACTGACCTAGATATACCAAGCCCAGACTCTTAACAGCTCCTGTTCACTTTGCGCTCTGTGTATGTGTGTGTGTATCAATATTTCTCCCAAGTTTGAAGTATTACTCCTCCATAATAGTATTTCTGCTAAATCAAAGTACTTCTACTACATCTTAGTACTTCTGCTCAATCATAGTATTCTGCTAAATCATAGTATTTTTGCCAAGTCATGGTATTTGTGCCAAATCATGGTTTTGGGGCAAATCAGAATATTTCTGATATATTATAGTATTACTACTAGGTGGAAGTATTTCTGTTATGTTATAGTATATATGCTGAATATAGTATATCTGTCAAATCATAGTATTTATCCCAAATCATAGTATTTATGCCAATACAGTATTTCTGCCAAAAGGCAGAAATAGTACCTTTAGCAGAAATTCTGCCAAAATAGTATTTATGTTAAAACATAGTATTCTGCTAAATCATAGTATTGTACTGAAACATAGTATTTCTGCCCAATCATAGTATTTGTACCCAATCATAGTATTTCTGCCATATTGTGGTATTTGTGCAAAAACATAGACTGTCTGCAACATAACAGTATATCTGTTATGTTATATTACTACTAAGTCACAGTATTTCTGCCAATTCGTAGTATTTGTACTAAATCATACTACTCGCTGCCAAATCATAGTATTGTTGCAAATCATAGTATTCAAACCAAAATATAGTATTTGTACCAAAGATTGTATTTGTATGAAGTACCGTATTTCTGCCAAATCATAGAATTACTGCAATTTCATAGTATTTTGAGGAATCCCTTTTGTGTAGTATTACTTCTAAGTCATAGTATTTCTGCTTTGTCATAGTATTTGTACTAAAACTAGCATTTCTGCCTAATCATAGTATTACTGCTATCTCATAGTATTTGAGTGAAATACAGTGTTTCTGCAAAAACATTGTATTTCTGCTAAATCATAGTATTTCTGTTATCTTAGAGTACTTGTACTTCAATTATAGTATTTGTGCCAAAGTTGAGTATTTCTGCCAAATCATATTTATGTGAATTTGTACACTGTAATATCGCTGTATTACGTATGGCTAAGTAGGAGGCTGACTGTTACTAAGTGCATCAGTGTACATAGGTCATCTCTTGTGTGGAGTGCCCTCTTGTGACGCCTTTTGGGTAGTGCCTTAGTAAATGTGAACACTGCAAGAAGTGGTATCAACTGGTTTGTAGTGGAGGAATTTGTTGCCAGTTTCTTTAATCTTTAATCCGTATTCATGTTGTAATGTATACCCTGTTCTAATCATAGAAACCACACCATATCACCCCTCCACATCCTCCTACTGTATGCCATATCTCCCTTAACATCCACCCGACTGCCAATAAACTCCACCTGTGGTAATCTAATCCCTGGATGCCAGCCTCTCCTTCTGACCGAGATAGCTACTATTGCAGCACCACCCAGCATTAAACTGACGTACACCATTCTGTACAGTGCTAAATCATAGTGTTTGTGCCAAACAATAGCATTCACCCAAATAAATAGTATTTCTGCTATGTTATATTATTACTGCTCATAGTATTTCTGCCAAATCATGGTATTTTTCCAAAGCATAGTATTTCTTCCAAAGCATAGTTTTTCTTCCAAATCATAGTATAACTGCAAAATAAAAGTTTTTGAGCCAAAACATTTTTTGTGCTAAAACATAGTATTGTGCCAAATCATAGTATTTCTGCTAAATCCTAGTAATTTTGCTCAATGATAGAATTTCTGAATTTATGCTGTAGTACTTTTGCTAGATTATAGTATTTCTGCTAAGTCAAAGTATTTCATGTAAATCATAGTATTTCTACCAAGTCCCAGTGTTTCTGCTAAATCATAAATCATACATAAATCAATGTTTCAGCACAAATTGTATGATTTGGCTCAAATACTATGATTTGGCAGAATTTTCTATGGTTCAGCACAAATGCTATGATTTGTAAGAAAAAATATTATTTAGTATAAATACTAATAATACTGTGTTTTAGCACAGATTCAGCTAACACTATGATTGTCACAAGTGGTATGATTGAAAAGTGCTTTGGGTGTGAAAAGACTATATAATCCAATGGATTATTATCATTATTATATTATTTGGTACAAATACTGTGATTTGGCACAGAAACACTGTGATTTGGCAGAAATACTATCATTTGGTTCAAATATTATGATTAGAAGAAATACTATGTTTAGTATAAATACTATGTTCAGACTTTAAAAAAATTCTGCTATTTCTGCTAATGTGTGCTATGACTTTTGACCATTGAAATGAATGGAACACATTATCAATGTGGTCACTGATTTTGCTTGCTGGAGTGAGCTGTGTTTTAGCTCAGTGAGATGAGCAGCAGCTCTCAGAGCGGGAGGCCCGGGTTCAAATCCCGCTTATGGCAACTATTTTTTTCAGTGCACAATTATATTGTTTTAACTCTTTTCAACACAAATGTCAGATTCTTCACCCCTTTTCACCAGAATTTTCCAGTTTTTTCACCACTTTTCAGCACAAATCCAGCTTTTTCAGCTGTTTTAAGCAAAAACCTCTTTTCAGCAGAATTTTGCTCATTCACCTCTTTTCAGCAGAAATTATGCTGATTGACCTCTTTTCAGCAGAATTTTTAGAATTTTGCTTATTCAAGTCTTCTGCAAAATTTTCAGCCTTTTCACCTCTTATCAGCACAATTCTCAGCAGCTTCTGCTCATTTCAGCAAAATTGGCAGTCTCTCCACCTATTCTTGGTCAGAATGAGTTTGGCTCAGTGAGATGAGTAGCTGTCTCTAGACCAGAAGGGCCAGTTTCGAATCCTGCTCAGGGTAACATTTTTTCCACTACTTTTCAGCAAAGATTTCTCCGTCTTTACCCCTTTCAGTAGAATTTGGCTTTTCACCAATTTTCAGCAAAAAAATTCTGCTTCTTCACCTGTTTTCTGCAGAATTTCCAGTTTCTGCACCGCCATATAACTTTTTGCAATTTCAGCTTTTTCAGCTTTTTCAGCAGCCAACTTCAGCGTTAAGGCATCCACACAGCATTTTCGCAGGAAATGCAAATTTTCTAGTTATTCTTCTAGTTGCTTCCGTACACTTTTGGCACTTAACTACTTCCACAGTTTTCAGCCGATTTCTCAGTTCAAACTCTATACTGTTCTGCTCTTTCTGCTCTTTCCGGCAATGACTTTTGGTGTTTATTACTGTTATACTTTTTAAAATATACACTTTTTTCCTTTAATTTGTCCCATTGAAATGAATGGGAAACTTCCACAATTCTGCTAAAACTTGCTTGTCTTTGAAACTTAACTACTTTGTCATACTTTCACCTAGAAACTCCATTCAAACTTTAAAATGTTCTCAGATTATTGGGCTATTCCTGTCTGATTCAGCTTTTTCAGATCTTCTAACCGTTTTAATCTTATACCTTTTTAAGTTTTCAGTTGCAAAATTGTGATTTTTCAGAAAATACATGCGTTGTTATGGTTGCTATGCAATTAACTCAGAGTGTACACTCGTCCATTCTGAATTTCTCTTCATATCTGAACAACTTCTTGCTACTCGTTCAATTTCCACTCAACTCCCACAATATCATCAAACGTAGGTATTTTTGCTGGCTTTCAGAAAATGTCACTATCATTGTTGTGGGATTTATAGAATTTTGGCAAATCTCCTCAGACCAACACAAGGTCGGAAAAGTCTCCATACAAAGTCAATGGAGAGTTTGTTCAAAATCACCGCTGGAATTCTCTAATGAGAGGCATTTTCAAATCGTCATATCTCCTTAACAAACAGAGTTGAGACATGAGGCTTGTGCCAATATATCTTCAGACATCCTGATGCTCACAGTTCAATAATTTTTTTCCTCACCTATTACCGTTTGGCCATGAATTACACTTGTTTGAGGATAGGAAATTTGTCCCTCGCTCAGATTTCTTCAGATTTCAAACTCTGGAAATGAGGCACTTTTTTCTCTCATCATATCTTTTTGATGGATTTCCACAGAGACCTGAAAATTCCCATGACTGTTCACCAAAGCCTGCTGTCTCTTACGGTGAAAGAATGATTTTGATGCTCCATATAGATTTAGAGTTACAAAACATTGTTTGAGGGCAAGTCAAGGCAGTTTTGCTTTGCCTCTGCTCAGTTACAGTGTATTGCAAGTCATATATCTTTAATAATTATATTTTATCTCTGATTTATGAGACCTGCAGATTCCCCATCTCTTCTGAACAAAACGGTGTCAGAATGAGCGTTCTAGCCCTACGGTTAGGAAATTATGGCCATTTGTTCGAGGGGAATCCTGAATGTGAGAAATACACTGGCAGAAAACTTATACCTCTCTCTGTGTCTGTGTGTGTAAGGGCTGATTACAGCAGGTGCAGCCAATTTAACTGACCTAGATATACCAAGCCCAGACTCTTAACAGCCACTGTTCCCTTTAGGCTCTGTGTATGTATGTTTGTGTATCTGTATCAATATTCTCCCATGTTAAAGTATTACTCCTCCATAATAGTATTTCTGTTGAATCAAAGTACTTCTACTACATCTTAGTACTTCTGCTCAATCATAGTATTTCTGCTAAATCATAGTATTTGGGCCAAATCATGGTATTTGTGCCAAGCATAGTATTTCCAACAAAATAACAGTATTTCTGCTATGTCATATTATTACTGCTCATAGTATTTCTGCCAAATCTTGGTATTTGTTCCAAAGCATAGTATTTCTGCAAATCACAATATAACTGCCAAAATAAAGGTTTTTGAGCCAAATCATAGTGTTTGTGCTAAATCTAGTAATTCTGCTCAATCATAGAATTTCTGCTATGCTGAAGTGGTTTTTGCTAGATTATAGAATTTCTGCTAAGTCAAAGTATTTCATGTAAATCATACTACTTATACCAAGTCCCAGTGTTTCTGCCAAATCATAATTCGTAAATAATGTGGCGTGTTGGTGGAACAGCTAGTTTCTCCCATCATGCCTTGGGACATGTGCTGCTGTTTAGATTTCTTGTTTCATTGTTTATGGTTACGTTACTTTTAACTGTTGTCTTGAATGCTGTGTTTATACTACGGTACAAAGTCACGACAGTTATTGTTTTATAGGAAGAATGCAGTACATAAGTGAGTTCTGTTATGCTTTTATTGACCTTGAAGCACATTGTGGCACAAGCAAGTGTTTAATAAAGAGCACACCCTACCAGCTTGGGGTAGAAATACAAGCTCAACATCTCACTCAGAGCTTCTTTGTAAGATTCATCTGCATGCTGCCAATTTATCTTCGGGCACTGCTGACACTCACGGTGTGAGCAGTTTTACTGTCATCTTACTGTTGAGCCATAAATTATGTCTGTTTGAGGGTTGGAAATCTGTCCTCCTCTCAGTTTTCAAACTCTGAAATGAAAATTTCTTCTCTCGTCATATCTCCACGACGGAGATACAAAGAGCAATGAAAATCGCAGTCAAGTTCACCAAAGTCAGCTGATTTGCCCAGTACAAGACTTGTGCTTCTATCCCACCTAGTTTTTGAGTTGCACGACGTTTTGTAACTACAAAAAACGGCGATTTAAGCCCCTCACCGCCATCTATTCTGACTGCTCATCAATCTTTTTTTCCAGCGCCAGCCCCCGTTCCAGGTGGCGTAATTGGTAATGACGCGGGTCTGCAGGTCAAAGGTCGTGGGTTAAATCCCACTTTGTTCAACTTTTTTTTTTTCACTACAAATTTATACACAGACCTGTAATTTATATTGCTAATTTATTACAATTCTGCAAAGTTTATGATTTTCTGAGCTTTCTAATATGGACCTCAGATCTTGTTAACACTCCATGGCAGAAGTCGCAGTATTTGTGCTAAAACATACTATGTCTGCAGAATCACAGTATATCTGTTATGTTATAGTATTACTACTAAGGCATAGTATTTCTACCACATCATAGTATTCCTTCAAAATCATAGTATTACTGCAATTTCATAGTATTGAGCAAAATTGTAGTATTTGTGCAAAAACATACTATGTCTGCAAATCACAGTATATCTTTATGTTATAGTATTACTATAAGGATAGTATTTCTACCACATCATAGTATTCCTTCAACATGATAGTGTTACTGGTAGTTTCATAGTATTTGAGCAAAATCGTAGTATTTGTGCAAAACATACTGTGTCTGCAAAATCAGTATAACTGTTATGTTATAGTATTACTACTAAGGCATAGTATTTCTACCACATCATAGTATTCCTTCAACATGATAGTATTACTGCAGTTTCATAGTATTTGAGCAAAATCGTAGTATTTGTGCCAAAACATAC
The DNA here is from genome assembly GCF_001858045.2 of Oreochromis niloticus. Lineage (NCBI taxonomy): Eukaryota > Metazoa > Chordata > Actinopteri > Cichliformes > Cichlidae > Oreochromis > Oreochromis niloticus. The sequence goes on along the minus strand of NW_020328854.1, from coordinate 5,367 downwards.
TGTGTCTGCAAAATCAGTATAACTGTTAGTTATAGTATTACTACTAGGGCATAGTATTTCTACCACATCAAGTATTCCTTCAAAATCATAGTATTAACTGCAATTTCATAGTATTTGAGGAAAGTCGTAGTATTTGTGCAAAACATACTATGTCTGCAGAATCACAGTATATCTGTTATATTATAGTATTACTACTAAGGCATAGTATTTCTACCACATCATAGTATTCCTTCAACATGATAGTATTACTGCAGTTTCATAGTATTTGAGCAAAATCGTAGTATTTGTGCCAAAACATACTGTGTCTGCAAAATCAGTATAACTGTTATGTTATAGTATTACTACTACGGCATAGTATTTCTACCACATCATAGTATTCCTTCAAAATCATAGTATTACTGCAATTTCATAGTATTTGAGCAAAGTCGTAGTATTTGTGCAAAAACATACTATGTCTGCAGAATCACAGTATATCTGTTATATTATAGTATTACTACTAAGGCATAGTATTTCTACCACATCATAGTATTCCTTCAACATGATAGTATTACTGCAGTTTCATAGTATTTGAGCAAAATCGTAGTATTTGTGCCAAAACATACTATGTTTGCAAAATCACAGTATATCTTTTATGTTATAGTATTACTACTAAGGCATAGTATTTCTACCACATCATAGTATTCCTTCAAAATCATAGTATTACTGCAATTTCATAGTATTTGAGCAAATCGTAGTATTTGTGCAAAAACATACTATGTCTGCAAAATCACAGTATATCTGTTATGTTAAAGTGTTACTACTAAGTCACAGTATTTCTGCCAATTCGTAGTATTTGTACTAAATCATGGTACTTGTGCAAATCATACTATTTTTTGCAAATCATAGTATTCGAACCAAAACATAGTATTTGTACGAAATCATAGTATTTCTTCTAAATCATAGTATTTCAATCAAATCTCAGTAGTTGTGCTGAAACGCAGTATTATTGCCAAATCATAGTATTTGTACTGAAACATAGTATTTGTGCCAAAAGAGTATTTCTAATAAATCATAGTACTTGTGCCAAATCATAGTATTTCTGCCAACATTGTGCTAGTTGTGCAAAAACATAGACTGTCTGCAAATCATAGTATATCTATTATGTTATAGTATTATTACTAAGTCGTAGACTCTCTATTTTGTTATAGTATATCTGCTGAATACAGTATATGTGCCAAATCATAGTATTTATAGCAAATCATAGTATTTCTGCCACATTATAGTATTGTGTAAAACCAGAATGTCTGCAAAATCATCATATATCTGTGATGTCTTCAAAATTATACTATTTTTGCAGAAACATTGTACTTCTGGTAAATCATAGTATTTCCAATAAATAATAGTATTTCTGCCAAATCATAGTATTTGTGCCAAATATTGTATTTCTACAAAGTCATAATATTTCTTCTAAATCATAGTATTTCAATCAAATCTCAGGAGTTGTGCTAAAACGCAGTATTTTGTCAAATCATAGTATTTGTACCCAAACATATCAGTTCAACTTATTTAACTCTTCTCAACAGCCCAACACCTCTTCTTCACCCCGTTTCAGCAGAATTGTGAGTTTTTTCACCCCTTTTCAGCACAAATTCCAGCTTTTTCAGGTGTTTTCAACAGAAATCTCTTTTTTAGCAGACATTCTGCTGATTCACCTGTTTTCAGTGCAACGTTCTACTTCTTTACTCTTTTCAGTAGAAATTCTGCTGATCACCTATTTTAAGCAGAATTTTCAGCCTTCGCCTCTTATCAATACAAATCTCAGTATCTTCTGCTCATTTCAGAGGAAACCTTTTCACCTCTCCTCTTTTCAGTACAAATGAACTTCTGTACCCCTTTGAAGCAGAATTTTTGCCTTTTCACCTCTTTTCAGCAAAAGTTTCTGTTTTTTCACTAGTTTTCAGCATAATTTTTCAGTTTCTTTACTGCCATACAATTTTTGCAGCTTTCATCTTTTTCAGTCATTTTCAGCAGACAGCTTAAGCGTTCCGGCATCCACACAGCATTTTCGCAGGAATGCAAATTTTTCTAGTTGTGTGGATGCCCTAAAGGGCTTCCACACTATGTTTCCTGTTTCTCTTCTTCTTTATTATTAATTCCCCTAGTTGCTTCCGTACACTTTGGCACTTATCTACTCCTCAGTTTTCAGCCGATTTTCCCTTCAAACTCTAAACTGTTCTGCTCTTTCTGCTAATGCCGGCTATGACTTTGGTGTTTATTACTGTTAACTTTTAAAATATTACACTTTTTTCCTTTAATTTGTCCCATTGAAATGAATGGAAACTTCCACAATTCTTCTAAAACTTGCTTGTTTTTGAAACTTAACTACTTGTCATACTTTCACCTAGAAACTCCATTCAAACTTTAAAATGTTCTCAGACTATTGGGCTATTCCTGAATGATTCAGCTTTTTCAGATCTTCTACCGTTTTAATTTTATACCTCTTTAAGTTTTCAGTTGCAAAATTGTGATTTTTCAGAAAATACATGTGTTGCTATGGTTGCTATGCAATTAAGTCAGAGTGAGTGCTGGTCCGTTCTGAATTTTCTCTTCATGTCTAAACAACTTCTTGCTACTGACTCAATTTCCACTCAACCCCCACAATTATACATCAAACGTAGGTATTTTTGCTGGCTTCAGACAATGTCACTATCTTTATTGTGAGATTTACCGTTTTTTTGCAATTTGCCTCGGAGTGACACAAGGTCTCAATACTCCCCATTCAAAGTCTATGGGGAGGTTTTGAAATTCAGAGCTGAAATTCTGTAACGGAGGCATTTTAAATCGCCATATCTCTTAACAAGCAAAGTTAGGACATGAGGCTTGTGCCAATATATCTTCAGACACTGCTGACACTCACAGTGGAAGCAGTTTTTACAATTATCTTACCGTTGAGCAATGAATTACGTTTGTTTGAGGGGTGGAAATCTGTCCTTCTCTCAGTCTTCAAACTCTGGAAATGAAGCCGTTTCTTCTCTCGTCATATCTCCGCGACGGAGGTAGAACGAGCTATGAAAATCGCAGTCAAAATACACCAAAGTCCGCTGATTCACCCAGTACAAGAATTATGCTGCTAGCCCTCCTAGTTTTTGAGTTACACGACGTTTTGTAACTCCAAAAACGGCGTTTTCGCCTCTCACCGCGATCTATTCTGACTGCCCAAGTATCTGCTTTCAGACCGCCCCCTTTCAGGTGGCGCATCATAATGACACGGCTCTGCAGCTCAAAGGTCGTGGGTTCAATCCCACCTGGTCAGTTTTTTTTTTCACTACAATTTATACACTATCACAGACCTATAATTTATATGCTATTTATTACAATTCTGCAAGTTTTATGATTTTAGCAGCTTTTCTAATATGGACCTCAGATTCTTGTCAACACCAATGGCAGAAATACATACAAGTAAACAGCCTGATGAAGCAGACAGAAGCAGTACCTCTGATTGGTGAATTTGAGCAGAACCAGGTTGTTCTGCCTCTTTTCAGCAGAAATTCTGCTCATTCACCTCTTTTCAGCGCAATGTTCTGCTTCTTTCCCTCTTTCTGCAGAAATCTGTGATTACCTTTTTCTGCAAATTTTCAGCCCTTTTACCTCTTATGAGCACAATTCTCAGCAGCTTGCTCATTTCACCATAATGTCAGTCTCTCCATCTCCTTCCTTGTGAGAGTCAGTTTGGCACAGTGAGATGAGTAGCCGCCTTGAGCCCAGGAGGGGGCCAGGTTCGAAACATAGACTGTCTGCAACATAACAGTATATCTGTTATGTTATAGTATTACTACTAAGTCACAGTATTTCTGCCAGTTCGTATTATTTGTACTAAATCATACTACTCGTGCCAAATCATAGTATTTGTTGCAAATCATAGTATTCAAACCAAAATATAGTATTTGTACAAAGCATTGTATTGTATGAAGTACCGTATTTCTGCCAAATCATAGAATTACTGCAATTTCACAGTATTTTGAGAATCCCTTTGTGATAGTATTACTTCTAAGTCATAGTATTTCCGCTTTGTCATAGTATTTGTACTAAAACGTAGCATTTCTGCCAAATCATAGAATTACTGCAATTTCACAGTATTTTGAGGAATCCTTTTGTGATAGTATTACTTCTAAGTCATAGTATTACTGCTATCTCATAGTATTTGAGTGAAATTACAGTGTTTCTGCAAAAACATTGTATTTCTGCTAAATCATAGTATTTCTGTTATCTTAGAGTACTTGTACTCATTATAGTATTGTGCCAAAGTTTAGTATTTCTGCCAAATCATATTTATGTGAATTTGTACACTGTAATATCGCTGTATTACGTAGTGGCTAAGTAGGAGGCTGACTGTTACTAAGTGCATCAGTGTACATAGGTCATCTGTTGTGTTGGAGTGCCTCTTGTGACGCCTTTGGGTAGTGCCTTAGTAAATGTGAACACTGCAAAGAAGTGGTATCAGACTGGTTTGTAGTGGAGGAATTTGTTGCAGTTTCTTTCATCTTTAATCCGTATTCATGTTGTAATGTAGTAGTACCACAATATGGCAGAAAAAATATGTTTGGCACAAATACTTTGATTTGGTATACTTTAGCTTCTTCACCCCTTTTCAGCAAAATTTTCATTTTTTCACCCCTTTTCAGCACAAATTCCAGTTTTTTTGGCTGTTTTCAGAAAACAAAAACTCTTTCAGCGTAAGTTTCTGCTTCTTTGCCTCTTTTCTGCAGAAATTCTGCTGATTCACCTCTTTTCTGCAAAATTTCAGCCTTTTCACCTCTGACTGTTACTAAGTGCATCAGTTACATAGTCATCTCTTGTGTTGGAGTGCCCTCTCTGTGGCCTTTTGGTGTGCCTAGTAACGTGAAACTGCATAGAAGTGGTATCAGACTGGTTTGTAGTGGAGGAATTTGTTGCAGTTTCTTTCATCTTAATCCATATTCATGTTGTAATGTAGTAACTTTCACCCCTTTTCCGCAAAATTTTCATTTTTTTCACCCCTTTTCAGACAAATTCCAGCTTTTTGGCTGTTTTTCAGAAAAAAAACTCTTTTCAGCAGAAACTCTGCTGATTCATCTCTTTCAGCGCAAGTTTCTGCTCTTTGCCTCTTTTCTGCAAAAATTTCTGCTGATTCACCTCTTTTCTCCAAAACTTTCAGCTTTTGACCTCTTATCAGCACAATTCTCAGCAGCTTCTGCTCATTTAAGCAGAATTGTCCGTCTCTCCACCTCTTTGTAAGAAATGACTTTGGCTCAGGGAAATGAATAGCCACCTTGAGACCAGGAGGGCCAGGTTCGAATCCTGCTCAGTGGGGCATTTTTTTTTTCACCACCATACACTTTTTGCAACTTT
>NW_020328853.1:0-25418 GCF_001858045.2 Oreochromis niloticus | reverse complement strand
AAATTACAGTATTTCTGCCAAAAGGCAGAAATAGTACCTTTTAGCAGAAATTTCTGCCAAAAAATAGTATTTATGTAAAACATAGTATTCTGCTAAATCATAGTATTGTACTGAAACATAGTATTCTGCCAATCATAGTATTTGTACCAATCATAGTATTCTGCCATATTGTGTATTTGTGCAAAAACATAGACTGTCTGCAACATAACAGTATATCTGTTATGTTATATATCTACTAAGTCACAGTATTTCTGCCAATTCGTAGTATTGTACTAAATCATACTACTCGTGCCAAATCATAGTATTTGTTGCAACATAGTATTCAAACCAAAATATAGTATTTGTACCAAAGCATTGTATTTGTATGAAGTACGTATTTCTGCCAAATCATAGAATTACTGGCAATTCATAGTATTTTGAGAATCCTTTTGTGATAGTATTACTTCTAAGTCATAGTATTTCTGCTTTGTCATAGTATTTGTACTAAAACGTAGCATTTCTGCCTAATCATAGTATTACTGCTATCTCATAGTATTTGAGTGAAATGACAGTGTTTCTGCAAAAACATTGTATTTCTGCTAAATCATAGTATTTCTGTTATCTTAGAGTACTTGTACTCAATTATAGTATTTGCCAAAGTTGAGTATTTCTGCCAATCATATTTATGTGAATTTGTACACTGTAATATCGCTGTATTACGTAGTGGCTAAGTAGGAGGCTGACTGTACTAAGTGCATCAGTGTACATAGGTCATCTCTTGTGTTGGAGTGCCCTTGTATGCTTTTGGGTAGTGCCTTAGTAAATTGAACACTGCAAGAAGTGGTATCAGACTGGTTTGTAGTGGAGGAATTTGTTGCCAGTTTCTTTAATCTTTAATCCGTATCATGTTGTAATGTATACCTGTTCTTAATCATAGAAACCACACCATATCACCCTCCACATCCTCCTACTGTATGCCATATCTCCTGTAACATCCACCGACTGCCAATAAACTCCACCTGTGGTAATCTAATCCCTGGATGCCAGCCTCTCCTTCTGACCGAGGATAGCTACTATTGCAGCACCACCCAGCATTAAACTGACGTACACCATTCTGTACAGTGCTAAATCATAGTGTTTGTGCCAAACAATAGCATTCACCCAAATAATAGTATTTCTGCTATGTTATATTATTACTGCTCATAGTATTTCTGCCAAATCTTGGTATTTGTTCCAAAGCATAGTATTTCTTCAAAGCATAGTTTTTCTTCCAAATCATAGTATAACTGCAAAATAAAAGTTTTTGAGCCAAAACATATTTTTTGTGCTAAAACATAGTATTTGTGCCAAATCATAGTATTTCTGCTAAATCCTAGTAATTTTGCTCAATGATAGAATTTCTGCTTTGCTGTAGTACTTTTTGCTAGATTATAGTATTTCTGCTAAGTCAAAGTATTTCATGTAAATCATAGTATTTCTACCAAGTCCCAGTGTTTCTGCTAAATCATAAATCATACATAAATCAATGTTTCAGCACAAATTGTATGATTTGGCTCAAATACTATGATTTGGCAGAATTTTCTATGGTTCAGCACAATGCTATGATTGTAAGAAAAAATATTATTAGTATAAATACTAATAATACTGTGTTTTAGCACAGATTCAGCTAACACTATGATTTGTCACAAGTGGTATGATTGTAAAGTGCTTGGTGCCTTGAAAGCACATATAAATCCAATGGATTATTATCATTATTATTATTATTTGGTACAAATACTGTGATTTGGCACAAACACTGTGATGGCAGAAATACTATCATTTGGTTCAAATATTATGATTTAGAAAATACTATGTTATAGTATAAATACTATGTTCAGACTTTAAAAAAAATTCTGCTATTCTGCTAATGTGTGCTATGACTTTTGACCACTGAAATGAATGAACACATTATCAATGTGGTCACTGATTTTGCTCCCTGGAGTGAGCTGTGTTTTAGCTCAGTGAGATGAGCAGCAGTCTCAGAGCGGAGGCCCGGGTCAAATCCCGCTTATGGCAACTATTTTTTTCAGTGCACAATTATATTGTTTTAACTCTTTCAACACAAATGTCAGATTCTTCACCCCTTTTCACCAGAATTTTCCAGTTTTTTCACCACTTTTCAGCACAAATCCCAGCTTTTTCAGCTGTTTTAAGCAAAAACCTCTTTTCAGCAGAATTTTGCTCATTCACCTCTTTTCAGCAGAAATTATGCTGATTGACCTCTTTTCAGCAGAATTTTTAGAATTTTGCTTATTCAAGTCTTCTGCAAAATTTTCAGCCTTTTCACCTCTTATCAGCACAATTCTCAGCAGCTTCTGCTCATTTCAGCAAAATTGGCAGTCTCTCCACCTATTCTTGGTCAGAATGAGTTTGGCTCAGTGAGATGAGTAGCTGTCTCTAGACCAGAAGGGCCAGTTTCGAATCCTGCTCAGGGTAACATTTTTTTTCCACTACTTTTCAGCAAAGATTTCTCCGTCTTTACCCCTTTCAGTAGAATTTTGGCTTTTCACCAATTTTCAGCAAAAAAAATTCTGCTTCTTCACCTGTTTCTGCAGAATTCCAGTTTCTGCACCGCCATATAACTTTTTGCAAATTTTCAGCTTTTTCAGCTTTTTCAGCAGCCAACTTCAGCGTTAAGGCATCCACACAGCATTTTCGCAGGAAATGCAAATTTTTCTAGTTATTCTTCTAGTTGCTTCCGTACACTTTTTGGCACTTAACTACTTCCACAGTTTTCAGCCGATTTTCTCAGTTCAAACTCTATACTGTTCTGCTCTTTCTGCTCTTTCCGGCAATGACTTTTGGTGTTTATTACTGTTATACTTTTTAAAATATTACACTTTTTCCTTTAATTTGTCCCATTGAAATGAATGGGAAACTTCCACAATTCTGCTAAAACTTGCTTGTCTTTGAAACTTAACTACTTTGTCATACTTTCACCTAGAAACTCCATTCAAACTTTAAAATGTTCTCAGATTATTGGGCTATTCCTGTCTGATTCAGCTTTTTCAGATCTTCTACCGTTTTAATCTTATACCTTTTTAAGTTTTCAGTTGCAAAATTGTGATTTTTCAGAAAATACATGCGTTGTTATGGTTGCTATGCAATTAACTCAGAGTGTACACTCGTCCATTCTGAATTTTCTCTTCATATCTGAACAACTTCTTGCTACTCGTTCAATTTCCACTCAACTCCCACAAATTATACATCAAAACGTAGGTATTTTGCTGGCTTTCAGAAAATGTCACTATCATTGTTGTGGGATTTATAGAATTTTGGCAAATCTCCTCAGACCAACACAAGGTCGGAAAAGTCTCCATACAAAGTCAATGGAGAGTTTGTTCAAAATCACCGCTGGAATTCTCTAATGAGAGGCATTTTCAAATCGTCATATCTCCTTAACAAAACAGAGTTGAGACATGAGGCTTGTGCCAATATATCTTCAGACATCCCTGATGCTCACAGTTCAATAATTTTTCCTCACCTATTACCGTTTGGCCATGAATTACACTTGTTTGAGGATAGGAAATTTGTCCCTCGCTCAGATTCTTCAGATTTCAAACTCTGGAAATGAGCACTTTTTTCTCTCATCATATCTTTTGATGGATTTCCACAGAGACCTGAAAATTCCCATGACTGTTCACCAAAGCCTGCTGTCTCTTACGGTGAAAGAATGATTTGATGCTCCATATAGATTTAGAGTTACAAAACATTGTTTGAGGGCAAGTCAAGGCAGTTTTGCTTTGCCTCTGCTCAGTTACAGTGTATTGCAAGTCATATATCTTTAATAATTTATATTTTATCTCTGATTTATGAAGACCTGCAGATTCCCCCATCTCTTCTGAACAAAACGGTGTCAGAATGAGCGTTCTAGCCCTACGGTTAGGAAATTATGGCCATTTGTTCGAGGGGAATCCTGAATGTGAGAAATACACTGCAGAAAACTTATACCTCTCTCTGTGTCTGTGTGTGTAAGGGCTGATTACAGCAGGTGCAGCCAATTTAACTGACCTAGATATACCAAGCCCAGACTCTTAACAGCCACTGTTCCCTTTAGGCTCTGTGTATGTGTATGTTTGTGTATCTGTATCAATATTTCTCCCATGTTAAAGTATTACTCCTCCATAATAGTATTTCTGTTGAATCAAAGTACTTCTACTACATCTTAGTACTTCTGCTCAATCATAGTATTTCTGCTAAATCATAGTATTTTGGCCAAATCATGGTATTTGTGCCAAAGCATAGTATTTCCACAAAATAACAGTATTTCTGCTATGTCATATTATTACTGCTCATAGTATTTCTGCCAAATCTTGGTATTTGTTCCAAAGCACAGTATTTCTGCCAAATCACAATATAACTGCAAAATAAAGGTTTTTGAGCCAAATCATAGTGTTTGTGCTAAATCCTAGTAATTCTGCTCAATCATAGAATTTCTGCTATGCTGAAGTGGTTTTTGCTAGATTATAGAATTTCTGCTAAGTCAAAGTATTTCATGTAAATCATACTACTTATACCAAGTCCCAGTGTTTCTGCCAATCATAATTCGTAAATAATGTGGCGTGTTGGTGGAACAGCTAGTTCTCTCCCATCATGCCTTGGGACATGTGCTGCTGTTTAGATGTTCTTGTTTCATTGTTTATGGTTACGTTACTTTTAACTGTTGTCTTGAATGCTGTGTTTATACTACGGTACAAAGTCACTGACAGTTATTGTTTTATAGGAAGAATGCAGTACCATAAGTGAGTTCTGTTATGCTTTTATTGACCCTTGAAGCACATTGTGGCACAAGCAAGTGTTTAATAAAGAGCACACCCTACCAGCTTGGGGTAGAAATACAAGCTCAACATCTCACTCAGAGCTTCTTTGTAAGATTCATCTGCATGCTGCCAATTTATCTTCGGGCACTGCTGACACTCACGGTGTGAGCAGTTTTTACTGTCATCTTACTGTTGAGCCATAAATTATGTCTGTTTGAGGGTTGGAAATCTGTCCTCCTCTCAGTTTTCAAACTCTGAAAATGAAAATTTCTTCTCTCGTCATATCTCCACGACGGAGATACAAAGAGCAATGAAATCGCAGTCAAAGTTCACCAAAGTCAGCTGATTTGCCCAGTACAAGACTTGTGCTTCTATCCCACCTAGTTTTTGAGTTGCACGACGTTTGTAACTACAAAAACGGCGATTTAAGCCCCTCACCGCCATCTATTTCTGACTGCTCATCAATCTTTTTTTCCAGCCGCCAGCCCCCGTTCCAGGTGGCGTAATTGGTAATGACGCGGGTCTGCAGGTCAAAGGTCGTGGGTTAAATCCCACTTTGTTCAACTTTTTTTTTTCACTACAAATTTATACACAGACCTGTAATTTATATTGCTAATTTATTACAATTCTGCAAAGTTTTATGATTTTCTGAGCTTTTCTAATATGGACCTCAGATTCTTGTTAACACTCCATGGCAGAAGTCGCAGTATTTGTGCTAAAACATACTATGTCTGCAGAATCACAGTATATCTGTTATGTTATAGTATTACTACTAAGCATAGTATTTCTACCACATCATAGTATTCCTTCAAAATCATAGTATTACTGCAATTTCATAGTATTTGAGCAAAATTGTAGTATTTGTGCAAAAACATACTATGTCTGCAAAATCACAGTATATCTTTTATGTTATAGTATTACTACTAAGGCATAGTATTTCTACCACATCATAGTATTCCTTCAACATGATAGTGTTACTGTAGTTTCATAGTATTTGAGCAAAATCGTAGTATTTGTGCAAAAACATACTGTGTCTGCAAAATCAGTATAACTGTTATGTTATAGTATTACTACTAAGGCATAGTATTTCTACCACATCATAGTATTCCTTCAACATGATAGTATTACTGCAGTTTCATAGTATTTGAGCAAAATCGTAGTATTTGTGCCAAAACATACTGTGTCTGCAAAATCAGTATAACTGTTATGTTATAGTATTACTACTACGGCATAGTATTTCTACCACATCATAGTATTCCTTCAAAATCATAGTATTACTGCAATTTCATAGTATTTGAGCAAAGTCGTAGTATTTGTGCAAAAACATACTATGTCTGCAGAATCACAGTATATCTGTTATATTATAGTATTACTACTAAGGCATAGTATTTCTACCACATCATAGTATTCCTTCAACATGATAGTATTACTGCAGTTTCATAGTATTTGAGCAAAATCGTAGTATTTGTGCCAAAACATACTGTGTCTGCAAAATCAGTATAACTGTTATGTTATAGTATTACTACTACGGCATAGTATTTCTACCACATCATAGTATTCCTTCAAAATCATAGTATTACTGCAATTTCATAGTATTTGAGCAAAGTCGTAGTATTTGTGCAAAAACATACTATGTCTGCAGAATCACAGTATATCTGTTATATTATAGTATTACTACTAAGGCATAGTATTTCTACCACATCATAGTATTCCTTCAACATGATAGTATTACTGCAGTTTCATAGTATTTGAGCAAAATCGTAGTATTTGTGCCAAAACATACTATGTTTGCAAAATCACAGTATATCTTTTATGTTATAGTATTACTACTAAGGCATAGTATTTCTACCACATCATAGTATTCCTTCAAAATCATAGTATTACTGCAATTTCATAGTATTTGAGCAAAATCGTAGTATTTGTGCAAAAACATACTATGTCTGCAAAATCACAGTATATCTGTTATGTTAAAGTGTTACTACTAAGTCACAGTATTTCTGCCAATTCGTAGTATTTGTACTAAATCATGGTACTTGTGCAAATCATACTATTTTTTGCAAATCATAGTATTCGAACCAAAACATAGTATTTGTACGAAATCATAGTATTTCTTCTAAATCATAGTATTTCAATCAAATCTCAGTAGTTGTGCTGAAACGCAGTATTATTGCCAAATCATAGTATTTGTACTGAAACATAGTATTTGTGCCAAAAGAGTATTTCTAATAAATCATAGTACTTGTGCCAAATCATAGTATTTCTGCCACATTGTGCTAGTTGTGCAAAAACATAGACTGTCTGCAAAATCATAGTATATCTATTATGTTATAGTATTATTACTAAGTCGTAGACTCTCTATTTTGTTATAGTATATCTGCTGAATACAGTATATGTGCCAAATCATAGTATTTATAGCAAATCATAGTATTTCTGCCACATTATAGTATTTGTGTAAAACCAGAATGTCTGCAAAATCATCATATATCTGTGATGTCTTCAAAATTATACTATTTTTGCAGAAACATTGTACTTCTGGTAAATCATAGTATTTCCAATAAATAATAGTATTTCTGCCAAATCATAGTATTTGTGCCAAAATATTGTATTTCTACAAAGTCATAATATTTCTTCTAAATCATAGTATTTCAATCAAATCTCAGGAGTTGTGCTAAAACGCAGTATTATTGTCAAATCATAGTATTTGTACCCAAACATATCAGTTCAACTTATTTAACTCTTCTCAACAGCCCAACACCTCTTCTTCACCCCGTTTCAGCAGAATTGTGAGTTTTTTCACCCCTTTTCAGCACAAATTCCAGCTTTTTCAGGTGTTTTCAACAGAAATCTCTTTTTTAGCAGACATTCTGCTGATTCACCTGTTTTCAGTGCAACGTTCTACTTCTTTACCTCTTTTCAGTAGAAATTCTGCTGATTCACCTATTTTAAGCAGAATTTTCAGCCTTTCGCCTCTTATCAATACAAATCTCAGTATCTTCTGCTCATTTCAGAGGAAACCTTTTCACCTCTCCTCTTTTCAGTACAAATGAACTTCTGTACCCCTTTGAAGCAGAATTTTTGCCTTTTCACCTCTTTTCAGCAAAAGTTTCTGTTTTTTCACTAGTTTTCAGCATAATTTTTCAGTTTCTTTACTGCCATACAATTTTTGCAGCTTTTCATCTTTTTCAGTCATTTTCAGCAGACAGCTTAAGCGTTCCGGCATCCACACAGCATTTTCGCAGGAAATGCAAATTTTTCTAGTTGTGTGGATGCCCTAAAGGGCTTCCACACTATTGTTTTCCTGTTTCTCTTTCTTCTTTATTATTATTCCCCTAGTTGCTTCCGTACACTTTTTGGCACTTATCTACTCCCTCAGTTTTCAGCCGATTTTCTCCGTTCAAACTCTAAACTGTTCTGCTCTTTCTGCTAATGCCGGCTATGACTTTTGGTGTTTATTACTGTTATACTTTTTAAAATATTACACTTTTTTCCTTTAATTTGTCCCATTGAAATGAATGGGAAACTTCCACAATTCTTCTAAAACTTGCTTGTTTTTGAAACTTAACTACTTTGTCATACTTTCACCTAGAAACTCCATTCAAACTTTAAAATGTTCTCAGACTATTGGGCTATTCCTGAATGATTCAGCTTTTTCAGATCTTCTACCGTTTTAATTTTATACCTCTTTAAGTTTTCAGTTGCAAAATTGTGATTTTTCAGAAAATACATGTGTTGCTATGGTTGCTATGCAATTAAGTCAGAGTGAGTGCTGGTCCGTTCTGAATTTTCTCTTCATGTCTAAACAACTTCTTGCTACTGACTCAATTTCCACTCAACCCCCACAAATTATACATCAAAACGTAGGTATTTTTGCTGGCTTTCAGACAATGTCACTATCTTTATTGTGAGATTTACCGTTTTTTTGCAATTTGCCTCGGAGTGACACAAGGTCTCAATACTCCCCATTCAAAGTCTATGGGGAGGTTTTGAAATTCAGAGCTGAAATTCTGTAACGGGAGGCATTTTAAAATCGCCATATCTCTTTAACAAAGCAAAGTTAGGACATGAGGCTTGTGCCAATATATCTTCAGACACTGCTGACACTCACAGTGGAAGCAGTTTTTACAATTATCTTACCGTTGAGCAATGAATTACGTTTGTTTGAGGGGTGGAAATCTGTCCTTCTCTCAGTCTTCAAACTCTGGAAATGAAGCCGTTTCTTCTCTCGTCATATCTCCGCGACGGAGGTAGAACGAGCTATGAAAATCGCAGTCAAAATACACCAAAGTCCGCTGATTCACCCAGTACAAGAATTATGCTGCTAGCCCTCCTAGTTTTTGAGTTACACGACGTTTTGTAACTCCAAAAACCGGCGTTTTTCGCCTCTCACCGCGATCTATTTCTGACTGCCCAAGTATCTGTCTTTCAGACCGCCGCCCCCTTTCCAGGTGGCGCAATCAGTAATGACACGGCTCTGCAGCTCAAAGGTCGTGGGTTCAATCCCACCTTGGTCCACGTTTTTTTTTTCACTACAAATTTATACACTATCACAGACCTATAATTTATATTGCTAATTTATTACAATTCTGCAAAGTTTTATGATTTTAGCAGCTTTTCTAATATGGACCTCAGATTCTTGTCAACACCACATGGCAGAAATACATACAAGTAAACAGCCTGATGAAGCAGACAGAAGCAGTACCTCTGATTGGTGAATTTGAGCAGAACCAGGTTGTTCTGCCTCTTTTCAGCAGAAATTCTGCTCATTCACCTCTTTTCAGCGCAATGTTCTGCTTCTTTCCCTCTTTTCTGCAGAAATTCTGTTGATTTACCTCTTTTCTGCAAAATTTTCAGCCCTTTTACCTCTTATGAGCACAATTCTCAGCAGCTTCTGCTCATTTCACCATAATTGTCAGTCTCTCCATCTCCTTCCTTGTGAGAGTCAGTTTGGCACAGTGAGATGAGTAGCCGCCTTGAGCCCAGGAGGGCGGGCCAGGTTCGAAACATAGACTGTCTGCAACATAACAGTATATCTGTTATGTTATAGTATTACTACTAAGTCACAGTATTTCTGCCAGTTCGTATTATTTGTACTAAATCATACTACTCGTGCCAAATCATAGTATTTGTTGCAAATCATAGTATTCAAACCAAAATATAGTATTTGTACCAAAGCATTGTATTTGTATGAAGTACCGTATTTCTGCCAAATCATAGAATTACTGCAATTTCACAGTATTTTGAGGAATCCCTTTTGTGATAGTATTACTTCTAAGTCATAGTATTTCCGCTTTGTCATAGTATTTGTACTAAAACGTAGCATTTCTGCCAAATCATAGAATTACTGCAATTTCACAGTATTTTGAGGAATCCCTTTTGTGATAGTATTACTTCTAAGTCATAGTATTACTGCTATCTCATAGTATTTGAGTGAAATTACAGTGTTTCTGCAAAAACATTGTATTTCTGCTAAATCATAGTATTTCTGTTATCTTAGAGTACTTGTACTCAATTATAGTATTTGTGCCAAAGTTTAGTATTTCTGCCAAATCATATTTATGTGAATTTGTACACTGTAATATCGCTGTATTACGTAGTGTCTAAGTAGGAGGCTGACTGTTACTAAGTGCATCAGTGTACATAGGTCATCTGTTGTGTTGGAGTGCCCTCTTGTGACGCCTTTTGGGTAGTGCCTTAGTAAATGTGAACACTGCAAAGAAGTGGTATCAGACTGGTTTGTAGTGGAGGAATTTGTTGCCAGTTTCTTTCATCTTTAATCCGTATTCATGTTGTAATGTAGTAGTACCACAATATGGCAGAAAAAATATGTTTTGGCACAAATACTTTGATTTGGTATACTTTAGCTTCTTCACCCCTTTTCAGCAAAATTTTCATTTTTTTCACCCCTTTTCAGCACAAATTCCAGTTTTTTTGGCTGTTTTCAGAAAACAAAAACTCTTTTCAGCGTAAGTTTCTGCTTCTTTGCCTCTTTTCTGCAGAAATTCTGCTGATTCACCTCTTTTCTGCAAAATTTTCAGCCTTTTCACCTCTGACTGTTACTAAGTGCATCAGTGTACATAGGTCATCTCTTGTGTTGGAGTGCCCTCTTGTGGCGCCTTTTGGGTAGTGCCTTAGTAAACGTGAACACTGCATAGAAGTGGTATCAGACTGGTTTGTAGTGGAGGAATTTGTTGCCAGTTTCTTTCATCTTTAATCCATATTCATGTTGTAATGTAGTAACTTTCACCCCTTTTCCGCAAAATTTTCATTTTTTTCACCCCTTTTCAGCACAAATTCCAGCTTTTTTGGCTGTTTTCAGAAAAAAAACTCTTTTCAGCAGAAACTCTGCTGATTCATCTCTTTTCAGCGCAAGTTTCTGCTTCTTTGCCTCTTTTCTGCAAAAATTCTGCTGATTCACCTCTTTTCTCCAAAACTTTCAGCCTTTTGACCTCTTATCAGCACAATTCTCAGCAGCTTCTGCTCATTTAAGCAGAATTGTCCGTCTCTCCACCTCTTCTTTGTAAGAATGACTTTGGCTCAGGGAAATGAATAGCCACCTTGAGACCAGGAGGGCCAGGTTCGAATCCTGCTCAGTGGGGCATTTTTTTTTTCACCACCATACAACTTTTTGCAACTTTTCATCGTTTTTAGCTTTTCATAGTATCATAGTATTTCCACAAAATATTTGTATTTCTGCTACGTTATATTATTACTGCTCATAGTATTTCTGCCAAATTTTGGTATTTGCTCCAAAGCACAGTATTTCTGCCAAATCACAATATAACTGCAAAATAAAGGTTTTTGAGACAAATCATAGCGTTTGTGCTAAATCCTAGTAATTCTGCTCATAGAATTTCTGCTATGCTGAGGTGCTTTCTGCTAGATTATAGTTTTTCTGCTAAATCAAAGTATTTCATGTAAATCATACCAAGTCCCAGTGTTTCTGCCAAATCATAAATCATAAATAATGTGGCGTGTTGGGGGAACAGCTAGTCCTCTCCCATCATGCCTTAGGACATGTGCTGCTGTTTAGATGTTCTTGTTTCATTGTTTATGGTTACGTTACTTTTAACTGTTGTCTTGAATGTTGTGTTTATACTATGGTACAAAGTCACTGACAGTTATTGTTTTATAGGAAGGAAGAATGCAGTACCATAAGTGAGTTCTGTTATGCTGTTATTGACCCTTGAAGCACATTGTAAAACAAGCAAGTGTTTAATAAAAAGCTTCTCCTACCAGCTTGGGGTGGAATTACAAGCTCAAGCTTTCCCTGTGTGCTTATTTGCAAGACTTGTATGTGCCATAATAATTTTAATAAAGCAAAGTTAAGATGAGAAGCTTGTTCCAATTCATCTTCAGACAGTGCTGCCAGTCACGGTTGGAGCAGTTTTTACTGTCATCTTGCTGTTGAGCCATAAATTACATTTGTTTTCAAACTCTTAAAATGAAGCCGGTTCTTCTCTCGTCATATCTCCGCGACGGAGGTACAAAGAGCTATGAAAATCGCAGTCAAAGTTCAGCAAAGTCTGCTGATTTACCCAGTACAAGAATTGTGCTTCTATCCCACCTAGTTTTTGAGTTACACGACGTTTTGTAACTCCGAAAAATCGGCGTTTTACGCCTCTCACCGCGATCTAATTCTGACTGCTCAAGTCTCTGTGTTTTAGGCACCCGCCCCCTTTGTGAGCAGACCTCATTTGGCTCAGAGGGTTGAGAAGCTACTGTGAGACCCGGTGGCAGAGGTTCGAGTCCTACCTGTGACAGTTGCTACACATCATCCCCACTTGCATGCACTCTGCTTTCTTGATACTCTTCAGTGTACCCTTACACATAAAGCCATCTCCATCAAACGCGTCTACACCTCTTTTTTAGCAGATAATTCTGCTTTTTCGCTTGTTTTCAGCAACTGCTGATGCTGATAGCCCTCCTAGTTTTTGAGTTACACGACGTTTTGTAACTCCAAAAAACGGCGCTTTTCGCCTCTCACCACGATCTATTTCTGATTGCTGATCTCTTTGTTTTTCAGCCGCCTGCCCTCTTGCCAGGTGGCGCAATTAGTAATGACACGGCTCTGCAGCTCAAAGGTCGTGGGTTCAATCCCACCTTGGTCAACATTTTTTTTTCACTACAAATTTATACACTATCACAGACCTGTAATTTATATTGCTATTTTTTTTCACTACAAATGAGTAGTGCAAAAACATACTATTTCTGCAACATCACAGTATATCTGTTATGTTATAGTATTACTACTAAATCACATTATTTCTGCCAATTCAAGGAGGCTGACTGTTACTAAGTGCATCAGTGTACATAGGTCATCTCTTGTGTTGGAGTGCCCTCTTGTGGCACCTTTTGGGTAGTGCCTTAGTAAACGTGAACACTGCAAAGAAGTGGTATCAGACTGGTTTGTAGTGGAGGAATTTGTTGCCAGTTTCTTTCATCTTTAATCCGTATTCATGTTGTAATGTAGTAGTACCACAATATGGCAGAAACACTATGTTTTGGCACAAATACTTTGATTTGGTATACTTTAGCTTCTTCACCCCTTTTCAGCAAAATTTTCATTTTTTTCACCCCTTTTCAGCACAAATTCCAGCTTTTTTGGCTGTTTTCAGAAAAAAAACTCTTTTCAGCAGAAACTCTGCAGATTCATCTCTTTTCAGCGCAAGTTTCTGCTTCTTTGCCTCTTTTCTGCAGAAATTCTGCTGATCCACCTCTTTTCTGCAAAACTTTCAGCCTTTTCACCTGTTATCAGCACAATTCTCAGCAGCTTCTGCTCATTTCAGCAGAATTGTCCGTCTCTCCACAACAACTTTTTGCAACTTTTCATCTTTTTCAGCTTTTCAGCAGACAGCTTCAACGTCAAGGCATCCACACTGCATTTTCTCAGGAAATGCAAATTTTTCTAGTTCTTTATTATTCTTCTAGTTGCTTCCGTACACTTTTTGGCACTTAACTACTTCCACAGTTTTCTGCCGATTTTCTCAGTTCAAACTCTATACTGTTCTGCTCTTTCTGCTCTTTCCGGCAATGACTTTTGGTGTTTATTACTGTTATACTTTTTAAAATATTACACTTTTTTCCTTTAATTTGTCCCATTGAAATGAATGGAAAACTTCCACAATTCTGCTAAAACTTGCTTGTTTTTGAAACTTAACTACTTTGTCATACTTTCACCTAGAAACTCCATTCAAACTTTAAAATGTTCTCAGACTATTGGGCTATTCCTGAATGATTCAGCTTTTTCAGATCTTCTACCGTTTTAATTTTATACCTCTTTAAGTTTTCAGTTGCAAAATTGTGATTTTTCAGAAAATACATGCGTTGTTATGGTTGCTATGCAATTAACTCAGAGTGTGCACTCGTCCTTTCTGAATTTTCTCTTCATGTCTGAACAACTTCTTGCTACTCGCTCAGTTTCCACTCAACTCCCACAAATTATACATCAAAATGTAGGTATTTTTGCTGGCTTTCAGAAAATGTCACTATCATTGTTGTGGGACTTATAGATTTTTTGCAAATCTCCTCAGAGTAACATAAAGTCTCAAAACTCTCCATAGAAACTCAATGGAGAGTTTCTTCAAAATCAGCGCTGGAATTCTCTAATGAGAGGCATTTTCAAATCATCATATCTCCTTAACGAAACAAAGTTGAGACATGACGCTTGTGCCAATATATCTTCAGACATTCCTGATGCTCACAATTCAAGAATTTTTTCCTTACCTATTACCGTTTGGCCATGAATTACACTTGTTTGAGGGTAGGAAATTTGTCCCTCGCTCAGATTTCTTCAGATTTCAAACTCTGGAAATGAGGCACTTTTTTCTCTCGTCATATCTTTTTGATGGATTTCCACAGAGACCTGAAAATTCCATGACTGTTCACCAAAGCCTGCTGTTTCTTACGGTGAAAGAATGATTTTGATGCTCCATATAGATTTAGAGTTACAAAACGTTGTTTGAGGGCAAGTCAAGGCAGTTTTGGTTCGCCTCTACTCAGTTACATTGTATTACAAGTCATATATCTTTAATAATTTATATTTTATCTCTGATTTATGAAGACCTGCAGATTCCCCCATCTCTTCTGAACAAATCGGTGTCAGAATGAGCATTCTAGCCCCTACGGTTAGGAAATTATGGCCATTTGTTCGAGGGAATCCTGAATGTGAGAAATACACTGCAGAAAACTCACACCTCTCTCTGTGACTGTCTGTGTAAGTGCTGATTACAGCAGGTGCAGCCAATTTAGCTGACCTAGATATACCAAACCCAGACTCTCAACAGCCTCTGCACACTTTGCTCTCTGTGTATGTGTGTGTGTGTATATCAATATTTCTCCCATGTTAAAGTATTACTCCTCCATAATAGTATTTGTGCTAAATCAAAGTACTTCTACTACATCTTAGTACTTCTGCTCAATCATAGTATTTCTGCTAAATCATAGTATTTTTGAAAAATCATGGTATTTGTGCCAAATCATGGTTTGGGGGCAGGACCATAATATTTATTTTATGTTATGAGATTACTACTAAGTGCAGGAATGTCTGTTATGTTATAGTTTATGTGCTGAATATAGTATATCTGCCAAATCATAGTATTTATCCCAAATCATAGTATTTATGCAAAATTACAGTATTTCTGCCAAAAAGCAGAAATAGTACCTTTTAGCAGAAATTTCTGTGAAAAGATATTATTTATGTTAAAACATAGTATTTCTGCTAAATCATAGTATTTCTGCCAAATCATAGTATTTGTACTTATTCATAGTACTTGTGCCAAATCATAGTATTTGTACCCAATCATAGTATTTCTGCAATATGATCGTATTTGTGCCAAATCATGGTATCTTTTTGCCAAATCATGGTATTTGTGCCAAATCATGTTATTTGTGGCCAGTTAAAATTTCTGTTATATTAGTGTTACTACTAAGTCATAGAATTTCTGTTATGTTATAGTATATCTGCTGATTATGGTATATGTGCCAAATAATAGTATTTATAGCAAATAATAGTATTACTGCCCAAACATAGTATTTCTTGTAGTATTTGTAGTAGTAGTTGTTGTAGTATTTGTGCAAAAACATAGAATTTCTGCAAAATCATAGTATATCTGTTATGTTATAGTATTACTACCAAATCATAGTATTCCAAATCATAGTATTACTGCAATTCCATAGTATTTGAGCGAAATCGTACTATTTGTGAAAAAACATACTATGTCTGCAAAATCACATTATATCTGCTATGTTATACTATTACTACTAAGTCACAGTATTTCTGCCAATTCGTAGTATTCGTACTAAATCATACTACTTGTGCCAAATCATAGTATTGAAATCAAAATATAGTATTTGTACCAAAGCATTGTATTTGTACGAAGTACAGTATTTCTGCCAAATCATAGAATTACTGCAATTTCATAGTATTTTGAGGAATCCCTTTTGTTATAGTATTACTTCTAAGTCGTAGTATTTCTGCTTTGTCATAGTATTTGTACTGAAACATAGTATTTCTGCCAAATCATAGTTTTACTGCTATTTCATAGTGTTTGAGTGAAATTACAGTGTTTCTGCAAAAACATTGTATTTCTGCTAAATCATAGTATTTCTGTTATCTTAAAGTACTTGCACTCAATTATAGTATTTGTGCCAAAGTGTAGTATTTCTGCCAAATCATATTATCTCTGCTAAATCATAGTGTCTGCCAAATCATAATATTTGTGCCTAAACGCAGCATTTGTACCAAAACATAGTATTGCTGCTATATCATAGTATTTGATCCAAATCATAGTATATGTCCTAAAACATAGTATTTCTGCCAAATCATACTATTTGTCCTAAAGTATAGTATTTCAACAAAATCACAGTATTTCTGCTATGTTATAGTATTTGTGCTTGTAGAAAAACCTGTGTTATTGTGAGCTACATTACCCAGCAGCCTCTGAGCAGTGAGGGAATTCATGGGACTTCTGAGCTAGATGGTCTTCCTTCGTTCTGGGCTAACGATTGAGGAGAGAGCTGCTGGGAAGGGGAGCAAATAGCCCATCTGTATTTGTTGGGGATGGTGTGTGTCACATAAACGTGAGTTAATGTTCCATGCTTAAGATGTTTACCCTGCTACTTGTGTGTATTGGTTTTAGTTACCTTTAGCGTATGTGCTAGTTAGCGATAGCTATGGCAGCACAGTTATTTGATTGTTTTGGGCTTGTTCCTGCTTTGTTTGTTCCCCCTGCAAATTTATGTGAATTTGTACACTGTAATATCGCTGTATTACGTAGTGGCTAAGTAGGAGGCTGACTGTTACTAAGTGCATCAGTGTACATAGGTCATCTCTTGTGTTGGAGTGCCCTCTTGTGGCACCTTTTGGGTAGTGCCTTAGTAAACGTGAACACTGCAAAGAAGTGGTATCAGACTGGTTTGTAGTGGAGGAATTTGTTGCCAGTTTCTTTCATCTTTAATCCGTATTCATGTTGTAATGTAGTAACTTTTGTGGCGCAAATACCACAATATGGCAGAAATACCATGTTTTGGCACAAATACTTTGATTTGGTATACTTTAGCTTCTTCACCCCTTTTCAGCAAAATTTTCATTTTTTTCACCCCTTTTCAGCACAAATTCAGCTTTTTCAGGTGTTTTCAACAGAAATCTCTTTTATTTCTGATTGCTGATGTCTTTGTTTTTCAGCCGCCCGCCCCCTTTCCAGGTGGCGCAATCAGTAATGACACGGCTCTGCAGCTCAATGGTCGTGGGTTCAATCCCACCTTGGTCAACATTTTTTTTTCACTACAAATTTATACACTTTCACAGACCTGTAATTTATATTGCTAATTTTTTTCACTACAAATGAGTAGTGCAAAAACATACTATGTCTGCAACATCACAGTATATCTGTTATGTTATAGTATTACTACTAAATCACATTATTTCTGCCAATTCAAGGAGGCTGACTGTTACTAAGTGCATCAGTGTACATAGGTCATCTCTTGTGTTGGAGTGCCCTCTTGTGGCGCCTTTTGGGTAGTGCCTTAGTAAACGTGAACACTGCAAGAAGTGGTATCAGACTGGTTTGTAGTGGAGGAATTTGTTGCCAGTTTCTTTCATCTTTAATCCGTATTCATGTTGTAATGTAGTAGTACCACAATATGGCAGAAACACTATGTTTTGGCACAAATACTTTGATTTGGTATACTTTAGCTTCTTCACCCCTTTTCGCAAAATTTTCATTTTTTTCACCCCTTTTCAGCACAAATTCCAGCTTTTTGGCTGTTTTCAGAAAAAAAAACTCTTTTCAGCAGAAACTCTGCTGATTCATCTCTTTTCAGCGCAAGTTTCTGCTTCTTTGCCTCTTTTCTGCAAAATTCTGCTGATTCACCTCTTTTCTCCAAAACTTTCAGCCTTTGACCTCTTATCAGCACAATTCTCAGCAGCTTCTGCTCATTTCAGCAGAATTGTCCGTCTCTCCACCTCTTCTTTGTAAGAATGACTTTGGCTCAGGGAAATGAATAGCCACCTTGAGACCAGGAGGGCCAGGTTCGAATCCTGCTCAGTGGGGCATTTTTTTTTCACCACCATGCAACTTTTCATCGTTTTTAGCTTTCATAGTATCATAGTATTTCCACAAAATATTTGTATTTCTGCTACGTTATATTATTACTGCTCATAGTATTTCTGCCAAATTTTGGTATTTGCTCCAAAGCACAGTATTTCTGCCAAATCACAATATAACTGCAAAATAAAGGTTTTTGAGACAAATCATAGCGTTTGTGCTAAATCCTAGTAATTCTGCTCATAGAATTTCTGCTATGCTGAGGTGCTTTCTGCTAGATTATAGTTTTTCTGCTAAATCAAAGTATTTCATGTAAATCATACCAAGTCCCAGTGTTTCTGCCAAATCATAAATAATGTGGCGTGTTGGGGGAACAGCTAGTCCTCTCCCATCATGCCTTAGGACATGTGCTGCTGTTTAGATGTTTTGTATGTATGGTTACGTTACTTTTAACTGTTGTCTTGAATGTTGTGTTTATACTATGGTACAAAGTCACTGACAGTTATTGTTTTATAGGAAGGAAGAATGCAGTACCATAAGTGAGTTCTGTTATGCTGTTATTGACCCTTGAAGCACATTGTAGAACAAGCAAGTGTTTAATAAAAAGCTTCTCCTACCAGCTTGGGGTGGAATTACAAGCTCAAGCTTTCCCTGTGTGCTTATTTGCAAGACTTGTATGTGCCATAATAATTTTAATAAAGCAAAGTTAAGATGAGAAGCTTGTTCCAATTCATCTTCAGACAGTGCTGCCAGTCACGGTTGGAGCAGTTTTTACTGTCATCTTACTGTTGAGCCATAAATTACTTTGTTTTCAACTCTTAAAATGAAGCCGTTCTTCTCTCGTCATATCTCCGCGACGGAGGTACAAAGAGCTATGAAAATCGCAGTCAAAGTTCAGCAAAGTCTGCTGATTTACCCAGTACAAGAATTGTGCTTCTATCCCACCTAGTTTTTGAGTTACACGACGTTTTGTAACTCCGAAAAATCGGCGTTTTACGCCTCTCACCGCGATCTAATTCTGACTGCTCAAGTCTCTGTGTTTTAGGCACCTGCCCCCTTTGTGACCAGACCTCATTTGGCTCAGAGGGTTGAGAAGCTACTGTGAGACCCGGTGGCAGAGGTTTGAGTCCTACCTGTGACAGTTGCTACACATCATCCCCACTTGCATGCACTCTGCTTTCTTGACACTCTTCAGTGTACCCTTACACATAAAGCCATCTCCATCAAACGCGTCTACACCTCTTTTTTAGCAGATAATTCTGCTTTTTCGCTTGTTTTCAGCAACTGCTGATGCTGATAGCCCTCCTAGTTTTTGAGTTACACGACGTTTTGTAACTCCAAAAAACGGCGCTTTTCGCCTCTCACCGCGATCTATTTCTGATTGCTGATCTCTTTGTTTTTCAGCCCCTGCCCTCTTGCCAGGTGGCGCAATCAGTAATGACACGGCTCTGCAGCTCAAGGTCGTGGGTTCAATCCCACCTTGGTCAACATTTTTTTCACTACAAATTTATACACTATCACAGACCTGTAATTTATATTGCTATTTTTTTCACTACAAATGAGTAGTGCAAAAACATACTATGTCTACAACATCACAGTATATCTGTTATGTTATAGTATTACTACTAAATCACATTATTTCTGCCAATTCAAGGAGGCTGACTGTTACTAAGTGCATCAGTGTACATAGGTCATCTCTTGTGTTGGAGTGCCCTCTTGTGGCCCTTTTGGGTAGTGCCTTAGTAAACGTGAACACTGCAAAGAAGTGGTATCAGACTGGTTTGTAGTGGAGGAATTTGTTGCCAGTTTCTTTCATCTTTAATCCGTATTCATGTTGTAATGTAGTAGTACCACAATATGGCAGAAACACTATGTTTTGGCACAAATACTTTGATTTGGTATACTTTAGCTTCTTCACCCCTTTTCAGCAAAATTTTCTTTTTTTTCACCCCTTTTCAGCACAAATTCCAGCTTTTTTGGCTGTTTTCAGAAAAAAAAACACTTTTCAGCAGAAACTCTGCTGATTCATCTCTTTTCAGCGCAAGTTTCTGCTTCTTTGCCTCTTTTCTGCAGAAATTCTGCTGATTCACCTCTTTTCTGCAAAACTTTCAGCATTTTGACCTCTTATCAGCAGAATTCTCAGCAGCTTCTGCTCATTTCAGCAGAATTGTCCATCTCTCCACAACAACTTTTTGCAACTTTTCATCTTTTTCAGCTTTTCAGCAGACAGCTTCAGCGTCAAGGCATCCACACAGCATTTTCGCAGGAAATGCAAATTTTTCTAGTTGTGTGGATGCCCTAAAGGGCTTCCACACTATTGAGTTCCTGTTTCTCTTTATTCTTTATTATACTTTATTCTGGTTGCTTCCGTACGTTTTTGCCGCTTAACTACTGCTTCAGTTTTCAGCCGATTTTCACCGTTCAAACTCTATACTGTTCTGCTCTTTCTGCTGACGTAGGCTATGACTTTTGGTGTTTATTACTGTTATACTTTTTAAAATATTACACTTTTTTCCTTTAATTTGTCCCATTGAAATGAATGGAAATCTTCAGAATTCTGCTAAAACTTGCTTGTTTTTGAAACTTAACTACTTTGTCATACTTTCACCTAGAAACTCCATTCAAACTTTAAAATGTTCTCAATTATTGGGCTATCCTGTCTGATTCAGCTTTTTCAGATCTTCTACCATTTTAATTTATACCTCTTTAAGTTTTCAGTTGCAAAATTGTGATTTTTCAGAAAATACATGCGTTGTTATGGTTGCTATGCAATTAACTCAGAGTGTGCACTTGTCCTTTCTGAATTTTCTCTTCATGTCTGAACAACTTCTTGCTACTCGCTCAATTTCCACTCAAGCCCACAATTATACATCAAAACGTAGGTATTTTTGCTGGCTTTCAGAAATGTCACTATCATTCTTGTGGGACTTACAGATTTTTTGCAAATCTCCTCAGAGTAACACAAAGTCTCAAAACTCTCCATAGAAACTCAATGGAGAGTTTCTTCAAAATCAGCGCTGGAATTCTCTAATGAGAGGCATTTTCAATCATCATATCTCCTTAACGAAAAAAGTTGAGACATGAGGCTTGTGCAAATATATCTTCAGACACTCCTGATGCTCACAATTCAAGAGTTTTTCTCACCTATTACCGTTCTGAGATGAGTTACACTTGTTTGAGGGTAGGAAATTCGTCATTCGCTCAGATCTGTTCAGATTTCAAACTCTGGAAATGAGGCACTTTTTTCTCGTCATATCTTTTTGATGGATTTCCACAGAGACCTGAAATTTCCATGACTGTTCACCAAAGCCTGCTGTTTCTTACGGTGAAAGAATGATTTTGATGCTCCATATAGATTTAGAGTTACAAACGTTGTTTGAGGGCAAGTCAAGGCAGTTTTGCTTTGCCTCTACTCAGTTACAGTGTATTACAAGTCATATATCTTCATAATTTATATTTATCTCTGATTATGAAGACCTGCAGATTCCCCATCTCTTCTGAACAAACGGTGTCAGAATGAGCATTCTAGCCCCTACGGTTAGGAAATTATGGCCATTTGTTCGAGGGGAGTCCTGAATGTGAGAAATACACTGAAGAAGACTCATACTTCTCTCTGTGTCTGTGTGTGTAAGGGCTGATTACAGCAGGTGCAGCCAATTTAACTGACCCAGACTCTTAACAGCCACTGTTCCCTTTAGGCTCTGTGTATGTGTGTGTGTATCAATATTTCTCCCATGTTAAAGTATTACTCCTCCATAATAGTATTTCTGCTAAATCAAAGTACTTCTACTACATCTTAGTACTTCTGCTCAATCATAGTAATTCTGGGTAATCATAGTATTTTTGCCAAATCATGGTATTGTGCCAATCATGGTTTTTGTGTCAAATCATGACATTTCTGATATGTTATAGTATTACTAGTAGGTGGAGGTATTTCTGTTATGTTATAGTATATGTGCTGAATATAGTACATCTGCCAAATCATAGTATTTATCCCAATCATAGTATTTGTGCAAATTACAGTATTTCTGCTAAAAAGCAGAAATAGTACCTTTTAGCAGAAATTTCTGTCAAAGATATTATTTATGTTAAAACATAGTATTTCTGCTACATCATAGTATTTGTGCCAAATCATAGTATTTGTACTAAGTCATAGTACTTGTGCCAAATCATAGTATTTGTACCCAACCATAGTATTTCTGCCATATCATTGTATTTGTGCCAAATCATGGTATTTTTTTGCCAAATCATGTTATTTGTGCCCAATTAAAATTTCTGTTATGTTATAGTATTACTACTAAGTCGTAGAATTTCTGTTATGTTATAGTATATCTGCTGATTATAGTATATGTGCCAAATCATAGTATTTATAGCAAATCATAGTATTTGTGCCCAAACATAGTATTTCTTGCCAAATTGTAGTATTTGTGCAAAAAAATACTATGTCTGCTAAATCACAGTATATCTGTTATGTTATAGTATTACTACTAAGGCATAGTATTTCTACCAAATCATAGTATTCCAATCATAGTATTACTGCAATTCCATAGTATTTGAGCGAATCGTAGTATTTGTGCAAAACATACTATGTCTGCAAAAATCACATCATATCTGCTATGTTATAGTATTATTACTAGGCATAGTATTTCTACCAAATCATAGTATTCCTTCAAATCATAGTATCACTGCAATTTCATAGTATTGAGTGAAACTGTAGTATTTGTACTAAATCATGGTACTTGTGCAAATCATAGTATTTTTTGCAAATCATATTATTTGAACCAAACATTGTATTGTACGAGTCATAGTATTTCTTCTAATCATAGTATTTCCCCAATCTCAGTAGTTGTGCTAAACCCAGTATTATTGCCAATCGTAGTATTTGTACTGAAACATAGTATTTGTGCAATAAGAGTATTTGTACTATCATAGTACTTGTGCCAAATCATAGTATTTCTGCCATATTGTGCTAGTTGTGCAAAACATAGACTGTCTGCAAAATCATAGTATATCTGTTATGTTATAGTATTACTACTAAGTCACGTATTTCTGCCATTCGTAGTTTTGTACTAAATCATACTTCGTGCCAAATCATAGTATTCAATCAAAATATAGTATTTGTACAAAGCATTGTGTTTGTACGAAGTACAGTATTTCTGCCAAATCATAGAATTACTGCAATTTCATAGTATTTTGAGAATCCCTTTTGTATATTACTTCTAAGTCATAGTATTTCTGCTTTGTCATAGTATTTGTACTGAAACATAGTATTTCTGCCAAATCATAGTATTACTGCTATTTCATAGTATTTGAGTGAAATTACAGTGTTTCTGAAAAACATTGGTTGGTATTGGTTTAGTTACCTTTAGCGTATGTGCTAGTTAGCAATAGCTATGGCAGCCAGTTATTTTATTGTTTTGGGCTTGTTCCTGCTTTGTTTTTTCCCTGCAAATTTATATGAATTTGTACACTGTATATCACTGTATTACGTAATGGCTAAGTAGGAGCTGACTGTTACTAAGTGCATCAGTGTACATAGGTCATCTCTTGTGTTGGAGTGCCCTCTTGTGGCGCTTTGTGTAGTGCCTTAGTAAACGTGAACACTGCAAGAAGTGGTATCAGACTGGTTGTAGTGGAGGATTTGTTGCCAGTTACTTTCATCTTTAATCCGTATTCATGTTGTAATGTAGTAGTACCACAATATGGCAGAAACACTATGTTCTGGCACAAATACTTTGATTTGGTATACTTTAGCTTCTTCACCCCTTTTCAGCAAAATTTTCATTTTTTTCACCCCTTTTCAGCACAAATTCCAGCTTTTTTGGCTGTTTTCAGAAAAAAAAAACTCTTTTCAGCAGAAACTCTGCTGATTCATCTCTTTTCAGCGCAGTTTCTGCTTCTTGCCTCTTTCTGCAGAAATTCTGCTGATTCACCTCTTTTTCTGCAAAACTTTCAGCCTTTTGACCTCTTATCCACAATTCTCAGCAGCTTCTGCTCATTTCAGCAGAATTGTCCGTCTCTCCACCTTTTCTTTGTAAGAATGACTTTGGCTCAGGGAAATGAATAGCCACCTTGAGCCAGGAGGGCCAGGTTGAAATCCTGCTCAGTGGAGCATTTTTTTTTTCACCACCATCACTTTTCATCGTTTTTAGCTTTTTCATAGTATCATAGTATTTCCAAAAATATTTGTATTTCTGCTACGTTATATTATTACTGCTCATAGTATTTCTGCCAAATTTTGGTATTTGCTCCAAAGCACAGTATTTCTGCCAAATCACAATATAACTGCAAATAAGGTTTTTGAGACAATCATAGCGTTTGTGCTAAATCCTAGTAATTCTGCTCATAGAATTTCTGCTATGCTGAGGTGCTTTCTGCTAGATTATAGTTTTCTGCTAAATCAAGTATTTCAAGTAAATCATACCAAGTCCCAGTGTTTCTGCCAAATCATAAATCATAAATAATGTGGCGTGTTGGGGAACAGCTAGTCCTCTCCATCATGCCTTGGGACATGTGCTGCGTTTAGATGTTCTTGTTTCATTGTTTATGGTGACGTTACTTTTAACTGTTGTCTTGAATGTTGTGTTTATACTATGTACAAAGTCACTGACAGTTATTGTTTTATAGGAAGGAAGAATGCGTACCATAAGTGAGTTCTGTTATGCTGTTATTGACCCTTGAAGCACATTGTAGACAAGCAAGTGTTTAATAAAAAGCTTCTCCTACCAGCTTGGGGTGGAATTACAGCTCAAGCTTTCCCTGTGTGCTTATTTGCAAGACTTGTATGTGCATAATATTTTAATAAAGCAAAGTTAAGATGAGAAGCTTGTTCCAATTCATCTTCAGACAGTGCTGCCAGTCACGGTTGGAGCAGTTTTTACTGTCATCTTACTGTTGAGCCATAATTACGTTTTTTCCAACTCTTAAATGAAGCCGTTTCTTCTCTCGTCATATCTCCGCGACGGAGGTACAAAAAGCTATGAAATCGCAGTCAAGTTCAGCAAAGTCTGCTGATTTACCCAGTACAAAGATTGTGCTTCTTATCCACCTAGTTTTTAGTTACACGACGTTTTGTAACTCGAAAAATCGGCGTTTT
>NW_020328852.1:0-33987 GCF_001858045.2 Oreochromis niloticus | reverse complement strand
ATCTGAGGTCCATATTACAAAAGCTGCTAAAATCATAAAAGGTTGCAGAATTGTAATAAATGATGAATATGAATAGTGGTCTGTGATAGTGTATTAATTGTAGGAAAAACACATGTTCCCAAGGTGTAATTGAACCCACGACCTTTGGGTTGCAGACCTGTGTCATTACAACTGCGCCACTGGGAAAGAGAGCGAGCGCCTGGAAACAGGGTGATGAGCAGTCAGAATCAGATTGCGGAGAGGCGAAAACGCCTTTTTTGCAGTTACAAAACGTCGTGTAACTCCAAAAACTAGGTGACTAGGAGCATAATTCTTGTACTGGGTGAATCAGCGTACTTTCGTGTACTTTGACTGTGATTTGCATTGCTCTTTGTACATCTGTCGCTGAGATATGACGAGAGAAGAAAGGGCAGACCCCAGATATGATTGGCTGGCTGGGAAGCCGTGCAGGCCCTGGTATGTATTTTTATGTATCAGTCCTCACAGAGGATTAGCTGCCTGGGACCTGCAGAATATATAAAATAGTATATTAAGCATAAATACTAATTTTTAGAAACTATTAAGCACAAATCTATAAAAGCAGAAATACTATTAACAATAAAAATCCTAAAAATCCTAAAAAGCAGTAAAACTTATATTTGGTAGAAACCCTAATCAAAATAAATTGCAGAAATACAGAAACTATATTGCACAAATTATGATAGCAAAAATATGATTTAGCAGAAATGCTGTATTTAGCACAATCTCATAAAATAGCAGACATAGTATATTTGCAGAAATGCTGTATTTAGCACAAATACTGAAAAGCAGCAGAAATGCTATGACTCAAACACAATAGTAATAACTTAAAAAGAAAAAGCCAAAAATGACAGCTGAAAAATCCTGAAATGCTAGTCCCTCAAATGTAATTGTTAAATGAAAAAAATCAGCAAAAAAAAGTATAACAGTGACACAATCACAATATGGACACATATGAAACAACATGCAAGAAGACACACACAGGATCAAATCAGTCAACCCAGTCTAATATATTGATTAAATCATATATAAGATGCTCCCATAAAAAACTCTCCTCGCCCTCCCTTTCTTCTCTCTCTCTGTCACACACACACACACACACACACACACACACACACACATATAGGGAAGACAAGCAAGTTTCTAGTCAGTCCAAGCAGCCTGGGAGCTGCCTAAATTTGAATCCACCAATCAGAGAGGCTGTGTACTTTTTCCCGCCAAAAACCAGTGCAGCCGTTTTTACACACTCACACAGAAGGAAGACAGATTCTGCAGTGTATTCTCATAGTGAGAATTCCTCTCAAACAAATGGCCATAATTTCCTAACCGTAGGGCTTAAACGGTCATTCTTACACCGTTTTGTTCAGAAGAGATGGGGGAATCTTCAAGTGTTACAATTATCATTAAAATATGAATTATTAAAGATATTTGAACTTGTAATGCACCATAACTGAGTAGAGGAAGCAAAAACTGCCTTGACCTGCCTCAAACAACGCTTTGTAACTCTAAATCTATATGGAGTATCGATATAATTCTTTCACCGTAAGAGACAGCAGGCTTTGGTGAACAGTCATGGAAATTCAGGTCTTGTGGAAATCTATCAAAAAGATATGACGAGAGAAAAAAGTGTTCATTTCCAGAGTTTGAAAGCTGAAGAAATCTGAGCGAGGGACAAATTTCCTACCCTCAAACAAACGTAATTCATGGCCAAATGGTAATAGGTGAGAAAAAAAATCGTACATTGTGAGCGTCAGGAGTATCTGAAGATATATTGGCACAAGCCTCATGTCTTAATGTCACTTTGTTAGGGAGATATGACGATTCGAATATGCCTCTCATTACAGAAATCAAGCGGTGATTTTGAACAAACTCTCCATTGACTTTCTATGGAGAGTTTTCCGACTTTGTGTTGGTCTGAGGAGATTTGCCAAAATTCTATGAATCTCACAACAATGATGGTGACATTTTCTGAAAGCCAGCAAAAATACCTACGTTTTGATGTATAATTTGTGGAAGTTGAGTGAAAATTGAGCAAGTAGCAAGAAGTTGTTCGGACATGAAGAGAAGACTGCGAAACCTACAGTGGCACACTGGAAGCCAAGTGCATAGCAACCATAACAACGCATGTATTTTGTGAAAAATCACAAAAATGAAACTCAAACTTAAAGAGGGATAAGATGAAAACGGTAACAGATATGAAAAAGCTGAATCATTAATGAATAGCCCAATAATTGTGAACATTTTAACTTTGAATGGTTGTTCTAGGCGAAAGTATGAGAATGTAGTTAAGTTTCAAAAACAAGCAAGTTTTAGCAGAATTGTGGAAGTTTCCCATTCATTTCAATGGGACAAATTAAAGGAAAAAAGCTTAATATTTTAAAAAGTATAATAGCATAAAATACCAAAATCATAGCCATCATTAGCAGAAATAGCAGAATAGTTTAAATTTGAACGGTGAAAATCGGCTGAAAATTGTTAAAGTAGTTAAGTGCCAAAAACGTACAAAAAGTGGCAACTAGAATAATAATAAAGTATAAAGAATAAAGAGAAACAGGAACTCAATAGTGTGGATGCATAAAGCATCCACACAATAATAACTAGAAAAATTTGCATTTCCTGCGAAAATGCAGTGTGGATGCTGTAAAGCTGAAGCTGTCAGCTGAAACTAGCTGAAAAAACTGAAAAGTTACAGAAATTGTAAAACCTTTGCAAAAAATTGTAATAACTTTGCAGAAGCATAAGAACTTAGCAAAAATGTAATTACTTAGCAGAACTGCAATAACGTAAAGAAAACATAATACTTGGCAGAAATACAATAACATAGCAGAACTTAGCAGCAGAAATTAGAATAAATATTGTAAATTAGCAGAAACAAGATAACTTTCAGAAATACAGGATTTAGCAAACATGGTACAAGATTACATAGATACTTTATTTAAACAAAAATACCTAAACATTGCACAAATACTGTGATTTAGGACAATACTACAACATAGCAGAAATGCTGTAATTCAGCAAATATATTATGCTATGGCACAAATAGAAAGAATATGCTCAAATACTATGATTTTGCTCAAATAATATGATTAAGCAATAATACTAAGATTTAGCAGAAATACTGTATTTAGCACAAACACCGAAAAGTAGCAGAAATACTGTAATTTAGCATAATAGTAATATCTTGCACAATTACAAATATGGACATGTAAATGGCCTGTATTTATATAGCGCTTTTATGGTCCCTAAGGACCCCAAAGCTCTTTACATATCCAGTCATTCACCCATTCACACACTGGTGATGGCAAGCTACGTTGTAGCCACAGCCACCCTGGGGCGCACTGACAGAGCGAGGCTGCTGGACACTGGCGCCACCGGGCCCTCTGACCACCACCAGTAGACAACGAGTGAAGTGTCTTGCCCAAAGACACAACGACCGAGACTGTCCGAGCCGGGCCTCGAACCGGTAACCTTCCGATTACAAGGCGAACTCCCAACTTTTGAGCCACGATCGCCCCCATATATGGAAACACACATGCACAGAGACACACACAGGATCCAATTCAATCAACCAGTGTAAATATATTGATTTTAAATCACACAATAAGATACACCCATAAAAAGGCGCTCTCTCTCTCTCTCTCTGTCATACACACACACACACACACACACACACACACACACACACACACACACACAACAGCAGCAGCAGCAGCAGAAGCAAGTGAACAAACAGGGCTGTACATACAGTGTTCCTGTATGTTCTAGGTGGGTCAAAAAGCCTGGAGCTGCTTAATTTGAATCCACCAATCAGAAAGGCTATGTACTTTTTCCCGCCAAAACAGGTGCACCTGTTTTACACACGCAGCACAGAGACAGGATTTGTGCAGTCTATTTTTCATAGTGAGGACTCCTCTCAAACAAATGGCTATAATTTCCTTACCAGCTGCGCCACTGGGAAAGACAGTGAGCTCTTGGGAAACGGGGTGATGAGCAGTCAGAATTAGATCGCGGTGAGAGGCAAAGAGCGCCGTTTTTTGGAGTTACAAAACGTCGTGTAACTCCAAAACTAGGTGGACTAGGAGCATAATTCTTGTACTGGGTGAATCAGCGGACTTTGGTGTACTTTGACTGCGATTTTCATTACTCTTTGTACATCCGTCGCTGAGATATGACGAGAGAAGAAACTGCAGACCTCAGATATGATTGGCTGGCTGGGAAGCTGGCAGAAATATATAGTAATAGTGTGATTAAGCATAAATACTACATTTAGCAGAAATACTGTATTAAGCACAAATCCTATAAAAAGCAGAAATACTATATTAAGCACAAATCCTATAAAAAGCAGAAATACTATATTAAGCAATATAAAAATCCTATAAAAATGGTATAAAAAGCAAAAATACTGTAATATGATTTGGTAGAAAAACTATAATTAATCAGAAACACTATACTGGGTAGAAATACTGTAATCAGCACATATACTGTAACATGACATAAATTCCTCCACTTAGTAGTAATACTATAACATAACACAAATGTTATGATGAGTTGAGCGGCTGGTACTCTGGTGCAGTCAGCACAATCTGGAGCTGAACACTCTTAAAACTGTAGAGATGACAGTGGACTTCAGGAGACATCCCTCAACTCTGCCCCCCCTCATCATATCAGACAGCCCTGTGTCGACTGTGGAGATCTTCAAGTTGCTGGGTACCACCATCTCCCAGGACCTGAAGTGGGAGACCAACATCAACTCCATCCTCAAAAAGACCCAGCAGAGGATGTACTTCCTGAGACAACTGGGGAAGTACAGTCTTCCACAGGAGCTGCTGATCCAGTTCTACACTGCAGTCATTGAGTCTGTCCTGTGCTCCTCCATCACAGTCTGGTATGGTGCAGCCACTAAACAGGACAGGTGCAGACTGCAGCGGACTGTACGGGCAGCAGAAAGGATCATCGGCGCCCCCCTGCCCTCCATCCAGGATCTGTACCTCTCAAGAACCAGGAAACGGGCAGGGAAAATCATCACAGACCCCTCACACCTGGACACAGACTTTTGATCTGCTGCCCTCTGGCAGACGGTACAGAAGCCTGCAGACCAGGACCACCCGACACAGGAACAGTTTCTTTCCCCTCGCCATCTCCCTTCTAAACAGTTGAACTGTCACACTGCTCCCACTGCCAGACTGCAACTGCACCTTATGTACATTCTGTAGTATTCATTCCACCTCATTTCATTTCTGTATTTTATGTATATACGTTTAGATTAGTTATTTATAGTTGGTTTACACAGCTTTGTGTATGTATGTGTATGCATGTGTAATGTATATATAGATACGTGTGTGTGTGGGTGCGTGTGTGCGCGTGTGTGTGTGTGTGTGTGTGTGTGTGTGTGTGTGAGATTTACATTGCTGTGCTCGAGAGCCACCATCTACCGGAACCAAATTCCTTGTATTTGTATGCACATATACTTGGCCAATAAACATGATTCTGATGAGTTGGCACAAAAACCATGATTTAGCAGAAATACTATGATTGAGCAGAAGTACTAAGATGTAGTAAAAGTACTTTGATTTAACAGAAATACAATTATAGAGGAGTAATACTTTAAAATGGGAGAAATATTGATACACACACACATTCACAGAGCCTAAAGGGAAGAGTATTTGTGCCATGGAGTGTTAAGAAGAATCTGAGGTCCATATTAGAAAAGCTGGTAAAAAGTTTTCAGAATTGTAATAAATGATGAATATGAATTAGTGGTCTGTGATAGTGTATTAATTTGTAGGGCAAAAAACATGTTGTCCAAGGTGGAGTTGAACCCACGACTTTGGGGTTGCAGACCTGTGTCATTACCAGCTGCGCCACTGGGAAAGACAGTGAGTACTTGGGAAACAGGGTGATGAGCAGTCAGAATCAGATCGCGGTGTGAGGCAAAGAGCGCCGTTTTTTGGAGTTACAAAACGTCGTGTAACTCCAAAACTAGGTGGACTAGGAGCATAATTCTTGTACTGGGTGAATCAGCGGACTTTGGTGTACTTTGACTGCGATTTTCATTACTCTTTGTACATCCGTCGCTGAGATATGACGAGAGAAGAAACTGCAGACCTCAGATATGATTGGCTGGCTGGGAAGCTGGCAGAAATATATAGTAATAGTGTGATTAAGCATAAATACTACATTTAGCAGAAATACTGTATTAAGCACAAATCCTATAAAAAGCAGAAATACTATATTAAGCACAAATCCTATAAAAAGCAGAAATACTATATTAAGCAATATAAAAATCCTATAAAAATGGTATAAAAAGCAAAAATACTGTAATATGATTTGGTAGAAAAACTATAATTAATCAGAAACACTATACTGGGTAGAAATACTATATTTAGCACAAATCTTATAAAATAGCAGAAATAGTATGATTCAGCACAATAGTAATAACTTAAACAGAAAAACTGGAAAAGCAAAATGGACAGCTGAAAAAATGCTGAACATGCTAAGGGTCCTTCAAATGTACTTGTTAAATGAAAAAAAAACTGAGCAAAAAAAGTGTAACAGTCACACAATCAGAAATATGGAAACATATGGAAACACACATGCACAGAGAGACACACACAGGATCAAATTCAGTCAACCAGTCTAAATATATTGAATTTAAATCATACAATAAGATGCTCCCATAAAAACTCTGTCTCGCCCTCTCTTTCTCTCTCTCTGTCACACACACACACACACACACACACACACACACACACACACACACACACAGGGAGAGAGAAGTAAGTTTCTAGCTCAGTCAAGCAGCCTGGCAGCTGCTGAATTTGAATCCACCAATCAGAGAGCCTGTGTACTTTTTCCCGCCAAAACAGGTGCACGCAGCACAGAGAGACACAGGATTTTTGCAGTCTATTTCTCATAGTGACAACTCCCCTCAAACAAATGACCATAATTTCCTAACCGTAGGGGCTAGAACGGTCATTCTTACACCGTTTTGTTCAGAAGAGATGGGGGAATATTCAAGTGTTGACAACTTATCATTAAAATATGAATTATTAAAGATATTTGACTTCTAATGCACCATAACTGAGTAGAGGCAAAGCGAAAACTGCCTTGACTTGCCCTCAAACAACGCTTTCTAACTCAAAATCTATTTGGAGTATCGATATCATTCTTTCACCGTAAGAGACAGCAGGCTTTGGTGAACAGTCATGGAAATTTTCAGGTCTCTGTGGAAATCCATCAAAAAGATATGACGAGAGAAAAAAGTGCCTCATTTCCAGAGTTTGAAATCTGAAGAAATCTGAGCAAGGGACGAATTTCCTACCCTCAAACAAACCCAATTCATGGCCAAATGGTAATAGGTGAGAAAGAATTTCTTGAATTGTGAGCGTCAGGAGTGTCTGAAGATATATTGGCACAAGCCTCATGTCTTAACTTCGCTGCGTTCAGGAGATATGAAGATTTGAAAATGCCTCTCATTAGAGAAATCCAGCGGTGATTTTGAACAAGCTCTCCATTGAATTTCTATGCAGTTTCCAGACTTTGTGTTGGTCTGAGGAGATTTGCCAAAATTCTATTATACAGAAATACTGTAATCAGCACATATACTGTAACATGACAGAAATTCCTCCACTTAGTAGTAATACTATAACATAACACAAATATTATGATTTGGCACAAAAACCATGATTTGGCAAAATACTATGATTGAGCAGAAGTACTAAGATGTAGTAAAAGTACTTTGATTTAACAGAAATACAATTATAGAGGAGTAATACTTTAAAATGGGAGAAATATTGATACACACACACATACACAGAGCCTAAAGGGAAGAGTATTTGTGCCATGGAGTGTTAACAAGAAACTGAGGTCCATATTAGAAAAGCTGGTAAAAAGTTTTCAGAATTGTAATAAATGATGAATATGAATTAGTGGTCTGTGACAGTGTATTAATTTGTAGGGCAAAAAAGAAGTTGACCAAGGTGGAATTGAACCCACGACCTTTGGGTCGCAGACCTGTGTCATTACAAACTGTGCCACTGGGAAAGAGAGCGAGCACCTGGAAAACAGGGTGATGAGCAGTCAGAATTAGATCGCGGTGAGAGGCAAAGAGCGCCGTTTTTTGGAGTTACAAAACGTCATGTAACTCAAAAACTAGGTGGACTAGAAGCATAATTCTTATACTGGGTGAATCAGCGGACTTTGGTGTACTTTGACTGTGATTTGCATTGCTCTTTGTACATCTGTCGCTGAGATATGACGAGAGAAGAAAGGGCAGACCTCAGATATGATTGGCTGGCTGGGAAGCCGTGCAGGCCCTGATACGAAAATTTGAATGTCTCAGTCCTCACAGAGGACCTGGCAAAAATATATAGAAATAGTATGATTAAGCATAAATACTACATTTAGCAGAAATACTGTATTAAGCACAAATCCTATAAAAAGCAAAAATACTATATTAAGCAATATAAATATCCTATAAAAATCCTATAAAAAGCAAAAATACCGTACTATGATTTGGTAGAAAAACTATAATTAATCAGAAATACTATATTTGGCAGAAATACTATATTTAGCACAAATCTTATAAAATAGCAGAAATAGTATGATTCAGCACAATAGTAATAACTTAAACAGAAAAATTGGAAAAGCAAAATGAACAGCTGAAAAAATCCTGAACATGCTAAGGGTCCCTCAAATGTAATTGTGAAATGAAAAAAAAATCAGCAAAAAAAAAGGTATAACAGTCACACAATCACAAATATGGACACATATGGAAACACACATGCACAGAGAGACACACAGGATCAAATTCAGTCAACCAGTCTAAATATATTGAATTTAAATCATACAATAAGATGCTCCCATAAAAACTCTCTCTCGCCCTCCCTTTCTCTCTCTCTGTCACACACACACACACACACACACACACACACACATACACACACACACACACATATAGGGAGAGACAAGCAAGTTTCTAGGTCAGTCAAGCAGCCTGGGAGCTGCTAAATTTGAATCCACCAATCAGAGAGGCTGTGTACTTTTTCCCGCCAAAACAGGTGCAGCCGTTTTTACACACTCAGCACAGAGAGAGACAGGATTTCTGCAGTGTATTTCTCATAGGGAGGATTCCTCTCAAACAAATGGCCATAATTTCCTAACCGTAGGGGCTAGAACGGTCGTTCTTACACCGTTTTGTTCAGAAGAGATGGGGGAATCTTCAAGTGTTTACAATTTATCATTAAAATATGAATTATTAAAGATATTTGACTTCTAATGCACCATAACTGAGTAGAGGCAAGCGAAAACTGCCTTGACTTGCCCTCAAACAACGCTTTCTAACTCTAAATCTATTTGGAGTATTGATATCATTCTTTCACCGTAAGAGACAGCAGGCTTTGGTGAACAGTCATGGAAATTTTCAGCTCTCTGTGGAAATCCATCAAAAAGATATGACGAGAGAAAAAATTGCCTCATTTCCAGAGTTTGAAATCTGAAGAAATCTGAGCGAAGGACGAATTTCCTACCCTCAAACAAGTGTAACTCATTTCAGAACGGTAATAGGTGAGAAAAAAATTCTTGAATTGTGAGCGTCAGGAGTGTCTGAAGATATACTGGGACAAGCCTCATGTTTTAACTTCGCTTCGTTAAGGAGATATGACGATTCGAATATGCCTCTCATTACAGAAATCAAGCGGTGATTTTGAACAAACTCTCCATTGACTTTCTATGGAGAGTTTTCACACTTCGTGTTGGTCTGAGGAGATTTGCCAAAATTCTATAAATCTCACAACAATGATGGTGACATTTTCGGAAAGCCAGCAAAAATGCCTACGTTTTGATGTATAATTTGTGGAAGTTGAGTGAAAATTGAGCAAGTAGCAAGAAGTTGTTCGGACATGAAGAGAAGACTGCGAAACCTACAGTGGCACACTGGAAGCCAAGTGCATAGCAACCATAACAACGCATGTATTTTCTGAAAAATCACAATTTTGCAACTCAAAACTTTAAGAGGGATAAAAGTAAAACTGTAACAGATATGAAAAAGCTGAGTCATTCATGAATAGCCCAATAATTTGTGAACATTTTAAAGTTTGAATGGTTGCTCTACGTGAAAGTAGGAAAAAGTAGTTAAGTTTCAAAAACAAGCAAGTTTTAGCAGAATTGTGGAAGTTTCCCATTCATTTCAATGGGACAAATTAAAGGAAAAAAGCTTAATATTTTAAAAAGTATAATAGTTAAAAATACCAAAAGTCATTGCCATCATTAGCAGAAATAGCAGAATAGTTTAAAATTTGAACGGTGAAAATCGGCTGAAAATTGTGGAAGTAGAAAAGTGCCAAAAAAAGTGCAAAAAGTGGCAACTAGAATAATAAAGTAGGATAATAATAATAAAGAATAAAGAGAAACAGGAACTCAATAGTGTGGATGCATAAAGCATCCACACAACTAGAAAAATTTGCATTTCCTGCGAAAATGCAGTGTGGATGCTTAAAGCTGAACCTATCTGCTGAAAATAGCTGAAAAAGCTGAAAAGTTGCAGAAATTGTAAAAACTTTGCAGAAGCAAAGGAACTTTGCTAAAATGTAGTAACTTAGCAGAACTGTAATATCTTAGAGGAAACATAATACTTGGCAGAAATACAATAGCATAGCAGAACTTAGCAGAAATATTGTAACTTACCAGAAATATGATAACTTCTCAAAAATACAAGAATTTAGGAGAAATAGTATAAGATAACAGAAAGAATATATTTAGCCAAACATTCTTAAACATTACAGAAATACTATGATTTAGAAAAACAGTACAACATAGCAGAAATGCTGCGATTTACCAGAGACACTGTAATTTACTATTAATATTGAAATTTAAAAAAAAATACTATGTTTTAGCACAAATACTGTAATTTGACAGAAATACTATCATTCGGCAGAAATACTATGTTTCAGCAGAAATACTCTGGTTTAGCACAAATATTATAACATAGCAGTAATACAATTATATAGCAGAAATGCTATATTTAGAAAGAAAAATATAATATAGTAGAAATACTATGATTTAGCAGAAATACTGTAATCAGCACATATACTGTAACATGACAGAAATTCCTCCACTTAGTAGTAATACTATAACATAAAACAAATGTTATGATTTGGCACAAAAACCATAATTTGGCAAAATACTATGATTTAGCAGAAATACTATGATTGAGCAGAAGTACTAAGATGTAGTAAAAGTACTCTGATTTAACAGAAATACAATTATGGAGGAGTAATACTTTAAAATGGGAGAAATATTGATACACACACACACATACACAGAGCCTAAAGGGAACAGTATTTGTGCCATGGAGTGTTAAGAAGAATCTGAGGTCCATATTAGAAAAGCTGCTAAAATCATAAAAGTTTGCAGAATTGTAATAAATGATGAATATGAATTAGTGGTCTGTGATAGTGTATTAATTTGTAGGGAAAAAACACATGTTGCCCAAGGTGTAATTGAACCCACGACCTTTGGGTTGCAGACCTGTGTCATTACCAACTGCGCCACCTGGAAAGAGAGCGAGCGCCTGGAAAACAGGGTGATGAGCAGTCAGAATTAGATTGCGGTGAGAGGCGAAAAACGCTGTTTTTTGGAGTTACAAAACGTCGTGTAACTCAAAAACTAGGTGGACTAGAAGCATAATACTTGTACTGGGTGAATCAGCGTACTTTCGTGTACTTTGGCTGTGATTTGCATTGCTCTTTGTACATCTGTCGCTGAGATATGACGAGAGAAGAAAGGGCAGACCTCAGATATGATTGGCTGGCTGGGAAGCCGTGCAGGCCCTGATATGTAAATTTTATATGTATCAGTCCTC
This sequence comes from Oreochromis niloticus, assembly GCF_001858045.2. Taxonomy (NCBI): domain Eukaryota; kingdom Metazoa; phylum Chordata; class Actinopteri; order Cichliformes; family Cichlidae; genus Oreochromis; species Oreochromis niloticus. The sequence goes on along the minus strand of NW_020328852.1, from coordinate 22,109 downwards.
ACAGAGGATTAGCTGCCTGGGGACCTGGCAGAAATATATACAAATAGTATGATTAAGCATAAATACTACATTTAGTAGAAATACTATGTTTTAGCACAAATACTATAAAATGGCAGAAATACTATAATTAAGCAGAAATACTATATTTGGCAGAAACACTATATTTAGTACAAATCTTATGAAATAGCAGAAATAGTATGATTTAGCAGAAATGCTGTATTTGGCACAAATCTCATAAAATAGCAGAAATAGTATGATTTAGCAGAAATGCTGTATTTAGCACAACTACTGAAAAGCAGCAGAAATGCTATGACTTAGCACAACAGTAATAACTTATAGAAAAATTGGAAAAGCAAAATGGACAGCTGGAAAAATCCTGAACATGCTAAGGGTCCCTCAAATCTAATTGTTAATTGAAAAAAAAAAAAAATCAGCAAAAAAGTATAACAGTCACACAATCACAAATATGGGCACATATGGAAACACACATGCACAGAGAGACACACACAGGATCAAATTCAGTCAACCAGTCTAAATATATTGAATTTAAGTGATATAATAAGATGCTCCCATCAAAAGGCTCTCTCTCGCTCTCTCTCTCTCTCTCTCTCACACACACACACACACACACACACACACACACACACACACACACACACACACACAGAGCCTAAAGGGAACAGTATTTGTGCCATGGAGTGTTAACAAGAATCTGAGGTCCATATTACAAAAGCTGCTAAAATCATAAAAGGTTGCAGAATTGTAATAAATAATGAATATGAATTAGTGGTGTGTGATAGTGTATTAATTTGTAGGGAAAAAACACATGTTGCCCAAGGTGTAATTGAACCCACGACCTTTGGGTTGCAGACCTGTGTCATTACCAGCTGCGCCACTGGGAAAGAGAGCGAGCGCCTGGAAAACAGGGTGATGAGCAGTCAGAATCAGATTGCGGTGAGAGGCAAAAAATGCCGTTTTTTGCAGTTACAAAACGTCGTGTAACTCAAAAACTAGGTGGACTAGAAGCATAATTCTTGTACTGGGTGAATCAGCGGACTTTGGTGTACTTTGACTGTGATTTGCATTGCTCTTTGTACATCTGTCGCTGAGATATGACGAGAGAAGAAAGGGCAGACCCCAGATATGATTGGCTGGCTGGGAAGCCGTGCAGGCCCTGATATGTATTTGTATGTATCAGTCCTCACAGAGGATTAGCTGCCTGGGGACCTGGCAGAAATATATAGAAATAGTATGATTAAGCATAAATACTACATTTTTTAGAAAAACTATATTAAGCACAAATCCTATAAAAAGCAGAAATACTATATTAAGCAATATAAATATCCTCTAAAAATCCTATAAAAAGCAGTAAAACTGTACTATGATTTGGTAGAAAAACCCTAATTAATCAAAAATACTAAATTTGGCAGAAATAGCAGAAACACTATATTTAGCACAAATCTTATGAAATAGCAGAAAGAGTATGATTTAGCAGAAATGCTGTATTTAGCACAAATCTGATAAAATAGCAGACATAGTATGATTTTGCAGAAATGCTGTATTTAGCACAAATACTGAAAAGCAGCAGAAATGCTATGACTCAACACAATAGTAATAACTTAAATAGAAAAATTGGAAAAGCAAAATGGACAGCTGAAAGAATCCTGAACATGCTAAGGGTCCCTCAAATGTAATTGTTAAATGAAAAAAATCAGCAAAAAAAAGTATAACAGTGACACAATCACAAATATGGACACATATGGAAACACACATGCACAGAGAGACACACACAGGATCAAATTCAGTCAACCAGTCTAAATATATTGAATTTAAATCATATAATAAGATGCTCCCATAAAAACTCTCTCTCGCCCTCCCTTTCTCTCTCTCTCTGTCACACACACACACACACACACACACAGGGAGAGACAAGCAAGTTTCTAGGTCAGTCAAGCAGCCTGGGAGCTGCTAAATTTGAATCCACCAATCAGAGAGGCTGTGTACTTTTTCCCGCCAAAACAGGTGCAGCCGTTTTTACACACTCAGCACAGAGAGAGACAGGATTTCTGCAGTGTATTTCTCATAGTGAGGATTCCTCTCAAACAAATGGCCATAATTTCCTAACCGTAGGGGCCAGAACGGTCATTCTTACACCGTTTTGTTCAGAAGAGATGGGGGAATCTTCAAGTGTTTACAATTTATCATTAAAATATGAATTATTAAAGATATTTGACTTGTAATGCACCATAACTGAGTAGAGGCAAGCGAAAACTGCCTTGACTTGCCCTCAAACAACGCTTTCTAACTCTAAATCTATTTGGAGTATCGATATCATTCTTTCACCGTAAGAGACAGCAGGCTTTGGTGAACAGTCATGGAAATTTTCAGGTCTCTGTGGAAATCCATCAAAAAGATATGACGAGAGAAAAAAGTGCCTCATTTCCAGAGTTTGAAATCTGAAGAAATCTGAGCGAAAGGACGAATTTCCTACCCTCAAACAAGTGTAACTCATCTCAGAACGGTAATAGGTGAGAAAAAAATTCTTGAATTGTGAGCGTCAGGAGTGTCTGAAGATATACTGGGACAAGCCTCATGTTTTAACTTCGCTTCGTTAAGGAGATATGACGATTCGAATATGCCTCTCATTACAGAAATCAAGCGGTGATTTTGAACAAACTCTCCATTGACTTTCTATTGAGAGTTTTCAGAGTTTGTGTTGGTCTGAGGAGATTTGCCAAAATTCTATAAATCTCACAACAATGATGGTGACATTTTCGGAAAGCCAGCAAAAATGCCTACGTTTTGATGTATAATTTGTGGAAGTTGAGTGAAAATTGAGCAAGTAGCAAGAAGTTGTTCGGACATGAAGAGAAGACTGCGAAACCTACAGTGGCACACTGGAAGCCAAGTGCATAGCAACCATAACAACGCATGTATTTTCTGAAAAATCACAATTTTGCAACTCAAAACTTTAAGAGGGATAAAAATAAAACTGTAACAGATATGAAAAAGCTGAATCATTCATGAATAGCCCAATAATTTGTGAACATTTTAAAGTTTGAATGGTTGTTCTACGTGAAAGTAGGAAAAAGTAGTTAAGTTTCAAAAACAAGCAAGTTTTAGCAGAATTGCGGAAGTTTCCCATTCATTTCAATGGGACAAATTAAAGGAAAAAAGCTTAATATTTTAAAAAGTATAACAGTTAAAAATACCAAAAGTCATAGCCATCATTAGCAGAAATAGCAGAATAGTTTAAAATTTGAACGGTGAAAATCGGCTGAAAATTGTGGAAGTAGAAAAGTGCCAAAAAAAGTGCAAAAAGTGGCAACTAGAATAATAAAGTATAAAGAATAAAGAGAAACAGGAACTCAATAGTGTGGATGCCTAAAGCATCCACACAATAATAATAAAGTATAAAGAATAAAGAGAAACAGGAACTCAATAGTGTGGATGCTTAAAGCATCCACACAATAATAAAGAATAAAGAGAAACAGGAACTCAATAGTGTGGATGCCTCCAGCATCCACACAATAATAAAGAACTAGAAAAATTTGCATTTCCTGCGAAAATGCTGTGTGGATGCCTTAATGCTGAAGCTGTCTGCTCAAAAACTGAAAAAGATGAAAAGTTGCAAAAAGTTGTATGGTGGTGAAAAAAAAATGTTGCCTTGAGCAGGATTTGAACCTGGCCCGCTTAGTCTCAAGGCGGTAACTCATCTCACTGTGCCAAAGTCACTCTCAATTACGCAAACTCATTCTCACAAAGAAGAGGTGGAGAGACTGACAATTTTGCTGAAATGAGCAGAAGCTGCTGAGAATTGTGCTGGTAAGAGGAGAAAAGGCTGAAAATTTTGCAGAAAAGAGGTGAATCAGCAGACTTTCTGCTGAAAAGAGGTAAAGAAGCAAAAACTTGCGCTGAAAAGAGATGAATCAGCAGAATTTCTGCTCAAAAGAGTTTAAGAAGCAGAAAGTTGCGCTGAAAAGAGATGAATCAGCAGAATTTCTGATCAAAACAGTTTTTCCTGAAAACAGCTGAGATTTGTGCTAATAAGAGGTGAAAAGGCTGAAAATTTTGCAGAAGAGGTGAACAAGCAGAATTTGGGCTGAAAAGAGGTGAAAATTTTGCTGAAAACAGTTCAATCAGCAGAATTTCTGCTGAAAAGTGTTCTGCAGAACTCTTTTCAGAATTCTGCTGAAAAGATGTTTTTGCTGAAAATAGCTGAAAAAGCTGGGAAACTGAAAATTTTGTTGAAAAGGGGTGAAAAAGCTGAAATTGAGTTAAAAAAGTTTCTCTGCGTAAAACAGGTTTCTGCTTAAAACAGCTAAAAAGTTGAGATTTGTGCTGAAAACAGGTGTTCAAATCCCATGACCAGGATTTGAACCTGGCCCTTCTGGTCTCAAGGAAGCTACTCATCTCACTGAACTAAACTTGTTCCGACAAACACAAGAGATGGAGAAACTGACAATTTTGCTAAATGAGCAGAGGCTGCTGAGTTTTGTGCTGAGAAGAAGTGAAAAGCTGAAAAATTTGCAGAAAAGAGGTGAATCAGCAGAATTTCTGCAGAAAAGATGGAAAGAAGAATATTGCGCTGAAAAGAGGTAAATCAGCAGAATTTCTGCTGAAAAGACGGAAAGAAGCAATCACAGTAGCTGCTCATCTCACTGAGCCAAAGCAGTTCTTGTCCCACCAAGAGATATGATGAGAAAAAATGTGCAGGGGGGGCCGAAGAAGCTGAATTGTTGTGAAAAGAGGTGAAAAAGCTGAAATTCTTCTGAAAGAGCAGAACAGGCTGAAAATTTTCAGCTACTCATTGAGCCAAACTGGTTCTCACATAACTGAAAAAAGGTGAAAAAGCTGAAAATTCTGATAAAAACATCAGAAGTGGCTGACATTTGTGCTGATAAGAGGTGAAAACGCAAACTTTCTGCTGAAAAGAGGCAGAACAACCTGGTTCTGCTCAATTTCACCAATCAGAGGTACTGCTTCTGTCTGCTTCATCACGCTGTGTACTTGTATGTATTTCTGCCATGCAGCGTTAACAAGAATCTGAGGTCCATATTAGAAAAGCTGCTAAAATCATAAAACTTTGCAGAATTGTAATAAATTAGCAATATAAATTACAGGTCTGTGATAGTGTATAAATTTGAAGTGAAAAAAAAAATATTGACCAAGGTGGATTTGAACCCACGACCTTTGGGCTGCAGACCCGTGTCATTACCAATTGCGCCACCTGGAAAGGGGGCGGGTACCTGAAAACCAGATTGATAACGTGTCAGAAATAGATCGCGGTGAGAGGTGAAAAACGCTGTTGTTTGGAGTTACAAAACGTCGTGTAACTCAAAAACTAGGAGGGCTAGCAGCATAATTCTTGTACTGGGTGAATCAGCGGACATTGGTGTACTTTGACTGCGATTTTCATAGCTCTTTCTACCTCCATCGCGGAGATATGACGAGAGAAGAAACGGGTTCATTTTCAGAGTTTGAAAACTGAGAGGTGGACATATTTCCACCCCTCAAACAAACATAGTTTATGGCTCAACAGTAAGATGACAGTAAAAACTGCTCACACCATGACTGTCAGTAGTGTCTGAAGATAAATTGGCAGCATGCAGATGAATCTTACAAAGAAGCTCAGAGAGAGAGACTGAGCTTGTAGTTTCACCCCAAGCTGGTAGGGGATGCTCTTTATTAAACACTTGCTTGTGCTACAATGTGCTTCAAGGGTCATTAACAGCATAACAGAACTCACTTATGGTACTGCATTCTTCCTATAAAACAATAACTGTCAGTAACTTTGTACCGTAGTATAAACACAACATTCAAGACAACAGTTAAAAGTAACGTAACCATAAACAATGAAACAAGAACATCTAAACAGCAGCACATGTCCCAAGGCATGATGGGAGAGAACTAGCTGTTCCACCAACACGCCACATTATTTATGATTTATGATTTGGCAGAAACACTGGGACTTGGTATAAATACTATGATTTACATGAAATACTTTGACTTAGCAGAAATTCTGTAATCTAGCAAAAAGCACTTCAGCATAGCAGAAATTCTATGATTGAGCAGAATTACTAGGATTTAGCACAAACACTATGATTTGTCTAAAAAAAACCTTTATTTTGCAGTTATATTGTGATTTGGCAGAAATACTATGCTTTGGAACAAATACCAAGATTTGGCAGAAATACTATGAGCAGTAATAATATAACATAGCAGAAATACTGTTATTTTGTGGAAATACTATGCTTTGGCACAAATACCATGATTTGGCCAAAATACTATGATTTAGCAGAAATACTAAGATGTAGTAGAAGTACTTTGATTTAACAGAAATACTATTATGGAGGAGTAATACTTTAACATGGGAGAAATATTGATACAGACACACATACACAGAGCCTAAAGGGAACAGTGGCTGTTAAGAGTCTGGGCTTGGTATATCTAGGTCAGTTAAATTAGCTGCACCTGCTGTAATCAGCCCTTACACACACAGACACAGAGAGAGGTATAAGTTTTCTGCAGTGTATTTCTCACATTCACATTCAGGATTCCCCTCGAACCTCCTGGTCTCAAGGCAGCTACTCATCTCACTGAGCCAAACTCATTCTCACAAAGAAGAGGTAGATAGACTGACAATTGTGCTGAAATTATCAGAAGCTGCTGAGAACTGTGCTGATAAGAGGCAAAAAGGATGAAAATTTTGCAGAAAAGAGGTGAATCAGCAGAATTTCTGCAGAAAAGAGGCAAAGAAGCAGAACGTTGCGCTGAAAAGAGGTGAATCAGCAGAGTTTCTGCTGAAAAGAGTTTTTTTTTTTCTGAAAACCGCCAAAAAAGCTGGAATTTGTGCTGAAAAGTGGTGAAAAAAATGAAAATGTTGCTGACAAGGGGTGAAGAAGCTAAAGTATACCAAATCAAAGTGTTTGTGCCAAAACATGGTATTTCTGCCATATTGTGGTACTTGTGCCACAAAAGTTACTACATTACAACATGAATACGGATTAAAGATGAAAGAAACTGGCAACAAATTCCTCCACTACAAACCAGTCTGATACCACTTCTTGCAGTGTTCACATTTACTAAGGCACTACCCAAAAGGCGTCACAAGAGGGCACTCCAACACAAGAGATGACCTATGTACACTGATGCACCTAGTAACAGTCAGCCTCCTACTTAGCCACTACGTAATACAGCGATATTACAGTGTACAAATTCACATAAATTTGCAGGGGGAACAAACAAAGCAGGAACAAGCCCAAAACAATCAAATAACTGTGCTGCCATAGCTATCGCTAACTAGCACATACGCTAAAGGTAAGTAAAACCAATACACACAAGTAGCAGTGTAAACATCTTAAGCATGGAACATTAACTCACGTTTATGTGACACACACCATCCCCAACAAATACAGGATGGGCTATTTGCTCCCCTTCCCAGCAGCTCTCTCCTCAATCGTTAGCCCAGGAACGAAGGAAGACCATCTAGCTCAGAAGTCCCATGAATTCCCTCACTGCTCAGAGGCTGCTGGGTAATGTAGCTCACAATAACACAGGTTTTTCTACAAGCACAGATACTATAACATAGCAGAAATACTGTGATTTTGTTAAAATACTATGCTTTGGAACAAATACCATGATTTGGCAGAAATACTATGAGCAGTAATAATATAACATAGCAGAAATACTATTATTTGGGTGAATGCTATTGTTTGGCACAAACACTATGATTTAGCACTGTACAGAATGGTGTACGTCAGTTTAATGCTGGGTGGTGCTGCAATAGTAGCTATCCTCGGTCAGAAGGAGAGGCTGGCATCCAGGGATTAGATTACCACAGGTGGAGTTTATTGGCAGTCAGATGGATGTTACGGGGAGATATGGCATACAGTAGGAGGATGTGGAGGGGTGATATGGTGTGGTTTCTATGATTGAGAACAGGGTATACATTACAACATGAATACGGATTAAAGATTAAAGAAACTGGCAACAAATTCCTCCACTACAAACCAGTCTGATACCACTTCTTTGCAGTGTTCACGTTTACTAAGGCACTACCCAAAAGGTGCCACAAGAGGGCACTCCAACACAAGAGATGACCTATGTACACTGATGCACTTAGTAACAGTCAGCCTCCTTGAATTGGCAGAAATAATGTGATTTAGTAGTAATACTATAACATAACAGATATACTGTGATGTTGTAGACATAGTATGTTTTTGCACTACTCATTTGTAGTGAAAAAAATAGCAATATAAATTACAGGTCTGTGATAGTGTATAAATTTGTAGTGAAAAAAAAATGTTGACCAAGGTGGGATTGAACCCACGACCTTTGAGCTGCAGAGCCGTGTCATTACTGATTGCGCCACCTGGCAAGAGGGCAGGCGGTCTGAAAAACAAAGAGATCAGCAATCAGAAATAGATCGCGGTGAGAGGCGAAAAGCGCCGTTTTTTGGAGTTACAAAACGTCGTGTAACTCAAAAACTAGGAGGGCTATCAGCATCAGCAGTTGCTGAAAACAAGCGAAAAAGCAGAATTATCTGCTAAAAAAGAGGTGTAGACGCGTTTGATGGAGATGGCTTTATGTGTAAGGGTACACTGAAGAGTGTCAAGAAAGCAGAGTGCATGCAAGTGGGGATGATGTGTAGCAACTGTCACAGGTAGGACTCAAACCTCTGCCACCGGGTCTCACAGTAGCTTCTCAACCCTCTGAGCCAAATGAGGTCTGGTCACAAAGGGGCAGGTGCCTAAAACACAGAGACTTGAGCAGTCAGAATTAGATCGCGGTGAGAGGCGTAAAACGCAGATTTTTCGGAGTTACAAAACGTCGTGTAACTCAAAAACTAGGTGGGATAGAAGCACAATTCTTGTACTGGGTAAATCAGCAGACTTTGCTGAACTTTGACTGCGATTTTCATAGCTCTTTGTACCTCCGTCGCGGAGATATGACGAGAGAAGAACCGGCTTCATTTTAAGAGTTTGAAAACAAATGTAATTTATGGCTCAACAGTAAGATGACAGTAAAAACTGCTCCAACCGTGACTGGCAGCACTGTCTGAAGATGAATTGGAACAAGCTTCTCATCTTAACTTTGCTTTATTAAAATTATTATGGCACATACAAGTCTTGCAAATAAGCACACAGGGAAAGCTTGAGCTTGTAATTCCACCCCAAGCTGGTAGGAGAAGCTTTTTATTAAACACTTGCTTGTTCTACAATGTGCTTCAAGGGTCAATAACAGCATAACAGAACTCACTTATGGTACTGCATTCTTCCTTCCTATAAAACAATAACTGTCAGTGACTTTGTACCATAGTATAAACACAACATTCAAGACAACAGTTAAAAGTAACGTAACCATTCACAAGAACATCTAAACAGCAGCACATGTCCTAAGGCATGATGGGAGAGGACTAGCTGTTCCCCCAACACGCCACATTATTTATGATTTGGCAGAAACACTGGGACTTGGTATGATTTACATGAAATACTTTGATTTAGCAGAAAAACTATAATCTAGCAGAAAGCACCTCAGCATAGCAGAAATTCTATGAGCAGAATTACTAGGATTTAGCACAAACGCTATGATTTGTCTCAAAAACCTTTATTTTGCAGTTATATTGTGATTTGGCAGAAATACTGTGCTTTGGAGCAAATACCAAAATTTGGCAGAAATACTATGAGCAGTAATAATATAACGTAGCAGAAATACAAATATTTTGTGGAAATACTATGATACTATGAAAAGCTAAAAACGATGAAAAGTTGCATGGTGGTGAAAAAAAAAATGCCCCACTGAGCAGGATTCAAACCTGGCCCTCCTGGGCTCAAGGTGGCTATTCATTTCCCTGAGCCAAAGTCATTCTTACAAAGAAGAGGTGGAGAGACGGACAATTCTGCTGAAATGAGCAGAAGCTGCTGACAATTGTGCTGATAAGAGGTCAAAAGGCTGAAAGTTTTGGAGAAAAGAGGTGAATCAGCAGAATTTTTGCAGAAAAGAGGCAAAGAAGCAGAAACTTGCGCTGAAAAGAGATGAATCAGCAGAGTTTCTGCTGAAAAGAGTTTTTTTTTCTGAAAACAGCCAAAAAAGCTGGAATTTGTGCTGAAAAGGGGTGAAAAAAATGAAAATTTTGCGGAAAAGGGGTGAAGAAGCTAAAGTATACCAAATCAAAGTATTTGTGCCAAAACATAGTGTTTCTGCCATATTGTGGTACTACTACATTACAACATGAATACGGATTAAAGATGAAAGAAACTGGCAACAAATTCTCCACTACAAACCAGTCTGATACCACTTCTTTGCAGTGTTCACGTTTACTAAGGCACTACCCAAAAGGTGCCACAAGAGGGCACTCCAACACAAGAGATGACCTATGTACACTGATGCACTTAGTAACAGTCAGCCTCCTACTTAGCCACTACGTAATACAGCGATATTACAGTGTACAAATTCACATAAATTTGCAGGGGGAACAAACAAAGCAGGAACAAGCCCAAAACAATCAAATAACTGTGCTGCCATAGCTATCGCTAACTAGCACATACGCTAAAGGTAACTAAAACCAATACACACAAGTAGCAGGGTAAACATCTTAAGCATGGAACATTAACTCACGTTTATGTGACACACACCATCCCCAACAAATACAGTATGGGCTATTTGCTCCCCTGCCCAGCAGCTCTCTCCTCAATCGTTAGCCCAGGAACGAAGGAAGACCATCTAGCTCAGAAGTCCCATGAATTCCCTCACTGCTCAGAGGCTGCTGGGTAATGTAGCTCACAATAACACAGGTTTTTCTACAAGCACAAATACTATAACATAGCAGAAATACTGTGATTTTGTTGAAATACTATGCTTTAGGACAAATAGTATGATTTGGCAGAAATACTATGTTTTAGGACATATACTATGATTTGGATCAAATACTATGATATAGCAGCAATACTATGTTTTGGTACAAATGCTGCGCTTAGGCACAAATATTATGATTTGGCAGACACTATGATTTAGCAGAGATAATATGATTTGGCAGAAATACTACACTTTGGCACAAATACTATAATTGAGTGCAAGTACTTTAAGATAACAGAAATACTATGATTTAGCAGAAATACAATGTTTTTGCAGAAACACTGTAATTTCACTCAAACACTATGAAATAGCAGTAAAACTATGATTTGGCAGAAATACTATGTTTCAGTACAAATACTATGACAAAGCAGAAATACTACGACTTAGAAGTAATACTATAACAAAAGGGATTCCTCAAAATACTATGAAATTGCAGTAATTCTATGATTTGGCAGAAATACTGTACTTCGTACAAATACAATGCTTTGGTACAAATACTATATTTTGATTTCAATACTATGATTTGGCACAAGTAGTATGATTTAGTACGAATACTACGAATTGGCAGAAATACTGTGACTTAGTAGTAATAGTATAACATAGCAGATATAATGTGATTTTGCAGACATAGTATGTTTTTTCACAAATAGTACGATTTCGCTCAAATACTATGGAATTGCAGTAATACTATGATTTGGAATACTATGATTTGGTAGTAATACTATAACATAACAGATATACTATGATTTTGCAGAAATTCTATGTTTTTGCACAAATACTACAACAACTACTACTACAAATACTACAAGAAATACTATGTTTGGGCAGTAATACTATTATTTGCTATAAATACTATTATTTGGCACATATACCATAATCAGCAGATATACTATAACATAACAGAAATTCTATGACTTAGTAGTAACACTAATATAACAGAAATTTTAACTGGCCACAAATAACATGATTTGGCACAAATACCATGATTTGGCAAAAAGATACCATGATTTGGCACAAATACGATCATATTGCAGAAATACTATGATTGGGTACAAATACTATGATTTGGCACAAGTACTATGAATAAGTACAAATACTATGATTTGGCAGAAATACTATGATTTAGCAGAAATACTATGTTTTAACATAAATAATATCTTTTCACAGAAATTTCTGCTAAAAGGTACTATTTCTGCTTTTTGGCAGAAATACTGTAATTTTGCATAAATACTATGATTTGGGATAAATACTATGATTTGGCAGATATACTATATTCAGCACATAAACTATAACATAACAGACATTCCTGCACTTAGTAGTAATCTCATAACATAAAATAAATATTATGGTTCTGCCCCCAAACCATGATTTGGCACAAATACCATGATTTTTCAAAAATACTATGATTTAGCAGAAATACTATGATTGAGCAGAAGTACTAAGATGTAGTAGAAGTACTTTGATTTAGCACAAATACTATTATGGAGGAGTAATACTTTAACATGGGAGAAATATTGATATACACACACACACATACACAGAGAGCAAAGTGTGCAGAGGCTGTTGAGAGTCTGGGTTTGGTATATCTAGGTCAGCTAAATTGGCTGCACCTGCTGTAATCAGCACTTACACACACAGTCACAGAGAGAGGTGTGAGTTTTCTGCAGTGTATTTCTCACATTCAGGATTCCCTCGAACAAATGGCCATAATTTCCTAACCGTAGGGGCTAGAATGCTCATTCTGACACCGATTTGTTCAGAAGAGATGGGGCAATCTGCAGGTCTTCATAAATCAGAGATAAAATATAAATTATTAAAGATATATGACTTGTAATACACTGTAACTGAGTAGAGGCGAACCAAAACTGCCTTGACTTGCCCTCAAACAACGTTTTGTAACTCTAAATCTATATGGAGCATCAAAATCATTCTTTCACCGTAAGAAACAGCAGGCTTTGGTGAACAGTCATGGAAATTTTCAGGTCTCTGTGGAAATCCATCAAAAAGATATGACGAGAGAAAAAAGTGCCTCATTTCCAGAGTTTGAAATCTGAAGAAATCTGAGCGAGGGACAAATTTCCTACCCTCAAACAAGTGTAATTCATGGCCAAACGGTAATAGGTAAGGAAAAAATTCTTGAATTGTGAGCATCAGGAATGTCTGAAGATATATTGGCACAAGCGTCATGTCTCAACTTTGTTTCGTTAAGGAGATATGATGATTTGAAAATGCCTCTCATTAGAGAATTCCAGCGCTGATTCTGAAGAAACTCTCCATTGAGTTTCTATGGAGAGTTTTGAGACTTTATGTTACTCTGAGGAGATTTGCAAAAAATCTATAAGTCCCACAACAATGATAGTGACATTTTCTGAAAGCCAGCAAAAATACCTACATTTTGATGTATAATTTGTGGGAGTTGAGTGGAAACTGAGCGAGTAGCAAGAAGTTGTTCAGACATGAAGAGAAAATTCAGAAAGGACGAGTGCACACTCTGAGTTAATTGCATAGCAACCATAACAACGCATGTATTTTCTGAAAAATCACAATTTTGCAACTGAAAACTTAAAGAGGTATAAAATTAAAACGGTAGAAGATCTGAAAAAGCTGAATCATTCAGGAATAGCCCAATAGTCTGAGAACATTTTAAAGTTTGAATGGAGTTTCTAGGTGAAAGTATGACAAAGTAGTTAAGTTTCAAAAACAAGCAAGTTTTAGCAGAATTGTGGAAGTTTTCCATTCATTTCAATGGGACAAATTAAAGGAAAAAAGTGTAATATTTTAAAAAGTATAACAGTAATAAACACCAAAAGTCATTGCCGGAAAGAGCAGAAAGAGCAGAACAGTATAGAGTTTGAACTGAGAAAATCGGCAGAAAACTGTGGAAGTAGTTATGTGCCAAAAAGTGTACGGAAGCAACTAGAAGAATAACTAGAAAAATTTGCATTTCCTGCGAAAATGCTGTGTGGATGCCTTAATGCTGAAGCTGTCTGCTGAAAAACTGAAAAAGATGAAAAGTTGCAAAAAGTTGTATGGTGGTGAAAAAAAAATGTTGCCTTGAGCAGGATTTGAACCTGGCCCTCTTAGTCTCAAGGCGGTAACTCATCTCACTGTGCCAAAGTCACTCTCAATTATGCAAACTCATTTTCACAAAGAAGAGGTGGAGAGACTGACAATTTTGCTGAAATGAGCAGAAGCTGCTGAGAATTGTGCTGGTAAGAGGAGAAAAGGCTGAAAATTTTGCAGAAAAGAGGTGAATCAGCAGAATTTCTGCTTAAAAGAGTTTTTCCTGAAAACAGCTGAGATTTGTGCTAATAAGAGGTGAAAAGGCTGAAAATTTTGCAGAAGAGGTGAACAAGCAGAATTTGGGCTGAAAAGAGGTGAAAATTCTGCTGAAAACAGTTCAGTCAGCAGAAGTTCTGCTGAAAAGTGTTCTGCAGAACTCTTTTCAGAATTCTGCTGAAAAGATGTTTTTGCTGAAAATAGCTGAAAAAGCTGGGAAACTGAAAATTTTGCTGAAAAGGGGTGAAAAAGCTGAAATTGAGTTAAAAAAGTTTCTCTGCGTAAAACAGGTTTCTGCTTAAAACAGCTAATAAGTTGAGATTTGTGCTGAAAACAGGTGTTCAAATCCCATGACCAGGATTTAAACCTGGCCCTTCTGGTCTCAAGGAAGCTACTCATCTCACTGAACTAAACTTGTTCCGACAAACACAAGAGATGGAGAAACTGACAATTTTGCTAAATGAGCACAAGCTGCTGAGTTTTGTGCTGAGAAGATGTGAAAAGCTGAAAAATTTGCAGAAAAGAGGTGAATCAGCAGAATTTCTGCAGAAAAGATGGAAAGAAGAAGAACATTGCACTGAAAAGAGGTAAATCAGCAGAATTTCTGCTGAAAAGAGTTTTTTTTTTCTGAAAACAGCCCCAAAAAATGGAATTTGTGCTGAAAAGGGGTGAAAAAAATGAAAATTTTGCTAAAAAGGGTGAAGAAGCTAAAGTATACCAAATCAAAGTATTTGTGCCAAAACATAGTGTTTCTGCCATATTGTGGTATTTGTGCCACAAAAGTTACTACATTACAACATGAATACGGATTAAAGATGAAAGAAACTGGCAACAAATTCCTCCACTACAAACCAGTCTGATACCACTTCTTTGCAGTGTTCACATTTACTAAGGCACTACCCAAAAGGCGTCACAAGAGGGCACTCCAACACAAGAGATGACCGATGTACACTGATGCACTTAGTAACAGTCAGCCTCCTACTTAGACACTACGTAATACAGCGATATTACAGTGTACAAATTCACATAAATATGATTTGGCAGAAATACTAAACTTTGGCACAAATACTATAATTGAGTACAAGTACTCTAAGATAACAGAAATACTATGATTTAGCAGAAATACAATGTTTTTGCAGAAACACTGTAATTTCACTCAAATACTATGAGATAGCAGTAATACTATGATTTGGCAGAAATGCTACGTTTTAGTACAAATACTATGACAAAGCAGAAATACTATGACTTAGAAGTAATACTATCACAAAAGGGATTCCTCAAAATACTGTGAAATTGCAGTAATTCTATGATTTGGCAGAAATACGGTACTTCGTACAAATACAATGCTTTGGTACAAATACTATATTTTGGTTTGAATACTATGATTTGCAACAAATACTATGATTTGGCACGAGTAGTATGATTTAGTACAAATAATACGAATTGGCAGAAATACTGTGACTTAGTAGTAATACTATAACATAACAGATATACTGTTATGTTGCAGACAGTCTATGTTTCGAACCTGGCCCGCCCTCCTGGGCTCAAGGCGGCTACTCATCTCACTGTGCCAAACTGACTCTCACAAGGAAGGAGATGGAGAGACTGACAATTATGGTGAAATGAGCAGAAGCTGCTGAGAATTGTGCTCATAAGAGGTAAAAGGGCTGAAAATTTTGCAGAAAAGAGGTAAATCAACAGAATTTCTGCAGAAAAGAGGGAAAGAAGCAGAACATTGCGCTGAAAAGAGGTGAATGAGCAGAATTTCTGCTGAAAAGAGGCAGAACAACCTGGTTCTGCTCAAATTCACCAATCAGAGGTACTGCTTCTGTCTGCTTCATCAGGCTGTTTACTTGTATGTATTTCTGCCATGTGGTGTTGACAAGAATCTGAGGTCCATATTAGAAAAGCTGCTAAAATCATAAAAGTTTGCAGAATTGTAATAAATTAGCAATATAAATTACAGGTCTGTGATAGTGTATAAATTTGAAGTGAAAAAAAAAATATTGACCAAGGTGGATTTGAACCCACGACCTTTGGGCCGCAGACCCGTGTCATTACCAATTGCGCCACCTGGAAAGGGGGCGGGTACCTGAAAACCAGATTGATAACCAGTCAGAAATAGATCGCGGTGAGAGGTGAAAAACGCCGTTTTTTGGACTTACAAAACGTCGTGTAACTCAAAAACTAGGAGGGCTAGCAGCATAATTCTTGTACTGGGTGAATCAGCGGACATTGGTGTACTTTGACTGCGATTTTCATAGCTCTTTCTACCTCCATCGCGGAGATATGACGAGAGAAGAAACGGCTTCATTTTCGGAGTTTGAAAACTGAGACGAGGACATATTTCCACCCCTCAAACAAACGTAATTTATGGCTCAACAGTAAGATGACAGTAAAAACTGCTCACACCATGACTGTCAGTAGTGTCTGAAGATAAATTGGCAGCATGCAGATGAATCTTACAAACAAGCTCAGAGAGAGACTGAGCTTGTATTTCCACCCCAAACTGGTAGGGGATGCTCTTTATTAAACACTTGCTTGTGCTACAATGTGCTTCAAGGCTCATTAACAGCATAACAGAACTCACTTATGGTACTGCATTCTTCCTATAAAACAATAACTGTCAGTGACTTTGTACCGTAGTATAAACACAACATTCAAGACAACAGTTAAAAGTAACGTAACCATAAACAATGAAACAAGAACTTCTAAACAGCAGCACATGTCCCAAGGCATGATGGGAGAGAAACTAGCTGTTCCACCAACACGCCACATTATTTATGATTTATGATTTGGCAGAAACACTGGGACTTGGTATAAATACTATGATTTACATGAAATACTTTGACTTAGCAGAAATTCTGTAATCTAGCAAAAAGCACTTCAGCATAGCAGAAATTCTATGATTGAGCAGAATTACTAGGATTTAGCACAAACACTATGATTTGTCTAAAAAAACCCTTTATTTTGCAGTTATATTGTGATTTGGCAGAAATACTATGCTTTGGAACAAATACCAAGATTTGGCAGAAATACTATGAGCAGTAATAATATAACATAGCAGAAATACTGTTATTTTGTGGAAATACTATGCTTTGGCACAAATACCATGATTTGGCCAAAATACTATGATTTAGCAGAAATACTAAGATGTAGTAGAAGTACTTTGATTTAACAGAAATACTATTATGGAGGAGTAATACTTTAACATGGGAGAAATATTGATACAGACACACATACACAGAGCCTAAAGGGAACAGTGGCTGTTAAGAGTCTGGGCTTGGTATATCTAGGTCAGTTAAATTAGCTGCACCTGCTGTAATCAGCCCTTACACACACAGACACAGAGAGAGGTATAAGTTTTCTGCAGTGTATTTCTCACATTCACATTCAGGATTCCCCTCGAACCTCCTGGTCTCAAGGCAGCTACTCATCTCACTGAGCCAAACTCATTCTCACAAAGAAGAGGTAGATAGACTGACAATTGTGCTGAAATTATCAGAAGCTGCTGAGAACTGTGCTGATAAGAGGCAAAAAGGATGAAAATTTTGCAGAAAAGAGGTGAATCAGCAGAATTTCTGTAGAAAAGAGGCAAAGAAGCAGAACGTTGCGCTGAAAAGAGGTGAATCAGCAGAGTTTCTGCTGAAAAGAGGTTTTTTTCTGAAAACGGCCAAAAAAGCTGGAATTTGTGCTGAAAAGTGGTGAAAAAAATGAAAATGTTGCTGACAAGGGGTGAAGAAGCTAAAGTATACCAAATCAAAGTGTTTGTGCCAAAACATGGTATTTCTGCCATATTGTGGTACTTGTGCCACAAAAGTTACTACATTACAACATGAATACGGATTAAAGATGAAAGAACTGGCAACAAATTCCTCCACTACAAACCAGTCTGATACCACTTCTTTGCAGTGTTCACGTTTACTAAGGCAC
Source organism: Oreochromis niloticus (assembly GCF_001858045.2). NCBI lineage: Eukaryota > Metazoa > Chordata > Actinopteri > Cichliformes > Cichlidae > Oreochromis > Oreochromis niloticus. Next base: position 4,040 of record NW_020328852.1, on the reverse strand, counting down.
TACCCAAAAGGCGCCACAAGAGGGCACTCCAACACAAGAGATGACCTATGTACACTGATGCACCTAGTAACAGTCAGCCTCCTACTTAGCCACTACGTAATACAGCGATATTACAGTGTACAAATTCACATAAATTTGCAGGGGGAACAAACAAAGCAGGAACAAGCCCAAAACAATCAAATAACTGTGCTGCCATAGCTATCGCTAACTAGCACATACGCTAAAGGTAAGTAAAACCAATACACACAAGTAGCAGTGTAAACATCTTAAGCATGGAACATTAACTCACGTTTATGTGACACACACCATCCCCAACAAATACAGGATGGGCTATTTGCTCCCCTTCCAGCAGCTCTCTCCTCAATCGTTAGCCCAGGAACGAAGGAAGACCATCTAGCTCAGAAGTCCCATGAATTCCCTCACTGCTCAGAGGCTGCTGGGTAATGTAGCTCACAATAACACAGGTTTTTCTACAAGCACAGATACTATAACATAGCAGAAATACTGTGATTTTGTTAAAATACTATGCTTTGGAACAAATACCATGATTTGGCAGAAATACTATGAGCAGTAATAATATAACATAGCAGAAATACTATTATTTGGGTGAATGCTATGTTTGGCACAAACACTATGATTTAGCACTGTACAGAATGGTGTACGTCAGTTTAATGCTGGGTGGTGCTGCAATAGTAGCTATCCTCGGTCAGAAGGAGAGGCTGGCATCCAGGGATTAGATTACCACAGGTGGGGTTTATTGGCAGTCAGATGGATGTTACAGGGAGATATGGCATACAGTAGGAGGATGTGGAGGGGTGATATGGTGTGGTTTCTATGATTAAGAACAGGGTATACATTACAACATGAATACGGATTAAAGATTAAAGAAACTGGCAACAAATTCCTCCACTACAAACCAGTCTGATACCACTTCTTTGCAGTGTTCACATTTACTAAGGCACTACCCAAAAGTCGTCACAAGAGGGCACTCCAACACAAGAGATGACCTATGTACACTGATGCACTTAGTAACAGTCAGCCTCCTACTTAGCCACTACGTAATACAGCGATATTACAGTGTACAAATTCACATAAATATGATTTGGCAGAAATACTAAACTTTGGCACAAATACTATAATTGAGTACAAGTACTCTAAGATAACAGAAATACTATGATTTAGCAGAAATACAATGTTTTTGCAGAAACACTGTAATTTCACTCAAATACTATGAGATAGCAGTAATACTATGATTTGGCAGAAATACTACGTTTTAGTACAAATACTATGACAAAGCAGAAATACTATGACTTAGAAGTAATACTATAACAAAAGGGATTCCTCAAAATACTATGAAATTGCAGTAATTCTATGATTTGGCAGAAATACTGTACTTCGTACAAATACAATGCTTTGGTACAAATACTATATTTTGATTTCAATACTATGATTTGGCACGAGTAGTATGATTTAGTACAAATACTACGAATTGGCAGAAATACTGTGACTTAGTAGTAATACTATAACATAACAGATATACTATGATTTTGCAGACAGTCTATGTTTTTGCACAACTAGCACAATATGGCAGAAATACTATGATTTGGCACAAGTACTATGATTTAGTACAAATACTCTTATTGGCACAAATACTATGTTTCAGTACAAATACTACGATTTGGCAATAATACTGGGTTTAGCACAACTACTGAGATTTGGGTGAAATACTATGATTTAAAAAATACTATGACTTCGTACAAATACAATGTTTTGGTTCAAATAATATGATTTGCAAAAAATACTATGATTTGGTACAAGTACCATGATTTAGTACAAATACTACAATTTGCTCAATACTATGAATTGCAGTGATACTATGATTTTGAAGGAATACTATGATTTGGTAGAAATACTATGCCTAGTAGTAATACTATAACATAGCAGATATAATGTGATTTTGCAGGCATAGTATGTTTTTGCACAAATACTACGATTTTGCTCAAATACTATGAAATTGCAGTGATACTATGATTTTGAAGGAATACTATGATTTGGTAGGAATACTATGCCTAGTAGTAATACTATAACATAACAGATATACTATGATTTTGCAGAAATTCTATGTTTTTGCACAAATACTACAACAACTACTACTACAATACTACAAGAAATACTATGTTTGGGCAGTAATACTATTATTTGCTATAAATACTATTATTTGGCACATATACCATAATCAGCAGATATACTATAACATAACAGAAATTCTATGACTTAGTAGTAACACTAATATAACAGAAATTTTAACTGGCCACAAATAACATGAGTTGGCACAAATACCATGATTTGGCAAAAAGATACCATGATTTGGCACAAATACGATCATATTGCAGAAATACTATGATTGGGTACAAATACTATGATTTGGCACAAGTACTATGAATAAGTACAAATACTATGATTTGGCAGAAATACTATGATTAGCAGAAATACTATGTTTTAACATAAATAATCTTTTCACAGAAATTTCTGCTAAAAGTACTATTTCTGCTTTTTAGCAGAAATACTGTAATTTTGCATAAATACTATGATTTGGGATAAATACTATGATTTGGCAGATATACTATATTCAGCACATAAACTATAACATAACAGACATTCCTGCACTTAGTAGTAATCTCATAACATAAAATAAATATTATGGTTCTGCCCCAAACCATGATTTGGAACAAATACCATGATTTTTTCAAAAATACTATGATTTAGCAGAAATACTATGATTGAGCAGAAGTACTAAGATGTAGTAGAAGTACTTTGATTTAGCACAAATACTATTATGGAGGAGTAATACTTTAACATGGGAGAAATATTGATATACACACACACATACACAGAGAGCAAAGTGTACAGGGCTGTTAAGAGCCTGGGCTTGGTATATCTAGGTCAGCTAAATTGGCTGCACCTGCTGTAATCAGCACTTACACACACAGTCACAGAGAGAGGTGTGAGTTTTCTGCAGTGTATTTCTCACATTCAGGATTCCCCTCGAACAAATGGCCATAATTTCCTAACCGTAGGGGCTAGAATGGTCGTTCTGACACCGTTTTGTTCAGAAGAGATGGGGGAATCTGCAGGTCTTCTTAATTCAGCGATAAAATATAAATTATTGAAGATATATGACTTGTAATACACTGTAACTGAGTAGAGGCGAACCAAAACTGCCTTGACTTGCCCTCAAACAACGTTTTGTAACTCTAAATCTATATGGAGCATCAAAATCATTCTTTCACCGTAAGAAACAGCAGGCTTTGGTGAACAGTCATGGAATTTTCAGGTCTCTGTGGAAATCCATCAAAAAGATATGACGAGAGAAAAAAGTGCCTCATTTCCAGAGTTTGAAATCTGAAGAAATCTGAGCGAGGGACAAATTCCTACCCTCAAACAAGTGTAATTCATGGCCAAACGGTAATAGGTAAGGAAAAATTCTTGAATCGTGAGCATCAGGAATGTCTGAAGATATATTGGCACAAGCGTCATGTCTCAACTTTGTTTCGTTAAGGAGATATGAATTGAGAAAATGCCTCTCATTAGAGAATTCCAGCGCTGATTTTGAAGAACTCTCCATTGAGTTTCTATGGAGAGTTTTGAGACTTTATGTTACCTGAGGAGATTTGCAAAAAAATCTATAAGTCCCACAAACATGATAGTGACATTTTCTGAAAGCCAGCAAAAACCTACATTTGATGTATAATTTGTGGGAGTTGAGTGGAAATTGAGCGAGTAGCAAGAAGTTGTTCAGACATGAAGAGAAAATTCAGAAAGGACGAGTGCACACTCTGAGTTAATTGCAAGCAACATAACAACGCATGTATTTCTGAAAAAATCACAATTTTGCAACTGAAAACTTAAAGAGGTATAAAATTAAAACGGTAGAAGATCTGAAAAGCTGAATCATTCAGAATAGCCCAATAGTCTGAGAACATTTAAAGTTGAATGGAGTTTCTAGGTGAAAGTATGACAAAGTAGTTAAGTTTTCAAAA
>NW_020328851.1:0-11599 GCF_001858045.2 Oreochromis niloticus | reverse complement strand
ATCGTTAGCCCAGGAACGAAGGAAGACCATCTAGCTCAGAAGTCCCATGAATTCCCTCACTGCTCAGAGGCTGCTGGGTAATGTAGCTCACAATAACACAGGTTTTTCTACAAGCACAAATACTATAACATAGCAGAAATACTGTGATTTTGTTGAAATACTATGCTTTAGGAAAATAGTATGATTGCAGAAAATAATGTTTTAGGACATATACTATGATTTGGATCAAATACTATGATATAGCAGCATACTATGTTTGGTACAAATGCTGCGCTTAGGCACAAATATTATGATTTGGCAGACACTATGATTTAGCAGAGATAATATGATTTGGCAGAAATACTACACTTTGGCACAAATACTATAATTGAGTGCAAGTACTTTAAGATAACAGAAATACTATGATTTAGCAGAATACAATGTTTTTGCAGAAACACTGTAATTTCACTCAAACACTATGAAATAGCGTAAAACTATGATTGCAGAAATACTATGTTTCAGTACAAATACTATGACAAAGCAGAAATACTACGACTTAGAAGTATACTATACAAAAGGATTCCTCAAAATACTATGAAATTGCAGTAATTCTATGATTTGGCAGAAATACTGTACTTCGTACAAATACAATGCTTTGTACAAATACTATATTTTGATTCAATACTATGATTTGGCACAAGTAGTATGATTTAGTACGAATACTACGAATTGGCAGAAATACTGTGACTAGTAGTAATAGTATAACATAGCAGATATAATGTGATTTGCAGACATAGTATGTTTTTTCACAAAATAGTACGATTTCGCTCAAATACTATGGAATTGCAGTAATACTATGATTTGGAATACTATGATTTGGTAGTAATACTATAACATAACAGATATACTATGATTTTGCAGAAATTCTATGTTTTTTGCACAAATACTACAACAACTACTACTACAAATACTACAAGAAATACTATGTTTGGGCAGTAATACTATTATTTGCTATAAATACTATTATTTGGCACATATACCATAATCAGCAGATACTATAACATAACAGAAATTCTATGACTTAGTAGTAACACTAATATAACAGAAATTTTAACTGGCCACAAATAACATGATTTGGCACAAATACCATGATTTGGCAAAAAGATACCATGATTTGGCACAAATACGATCATATTGCAGAAATACTATGATTGGGTACAAATACTATGATTTGGCACAAGTACTATGAATAAGTACAAATACTATGATTTGGCAGAAATACTATGATTTAGCAGAAATACTATGTTTTAACATAAATAATATCTTTTCACAGAAATTTCTGCTAAAAGGTACTATTTCTGCTTTTTGGCAGAAATACTGTAATTTTGCATAAATACTATGATTTGGGATAAATACTATGATTTGGCAGATATACTATATTCAGCACATAAACTATAACATAACAGACATTCCTGCACTTAGTAGTAATCTCATAACATAAAATAAATATTATGGTTCTGCCCCCAAACCATGATTTGGCACAAATACCATGATTTTTCAAAAATACTATGATTTAGCAGAAATACTATGATTGAGCAGAAGTACTAAGATGTAGTAGAAGTACTTTGATTTAGCACAAATACTATTATGGAGGAGTAATACTTTAACATGGGAGAAATATTGATATACACACACACACATACACAGAGAGCAAAGTGTGCAGAGGCTGTTGAGAGTCTGGGTTTGGTATATCTAGGTCAGCTAAATTGGCTGCACCTGCTGTAATCAGCACTTACACACACAGTCACAGAGAGAGGTGTGAGTTTTCTGCAGTGTATTTCTCACATTCAGGATTCCCCTCGAACAAATGGCCATAATTTCCTAACCGTAGGGGCTAGAATGCTCATTCTGACACCGATTTGTTCAGAAGAGATGGGGCAATCTGCAGGTCTTCATAAATCAGAGATAAAATATAAATTATTAAAGATATATGACTTGTAATACACTGTAACTGAGTAGAGGCGAACCAAAACTGCCTTGACTTGCCCTCAAACAACGTTTTGTAACTCTAAATCTATATGGAGCATCAAAATCATTCTTTCACCGTAAGAAACAGCAGGCTTTGGTGAACAGTCATGGAAATTTTCAGGTCTCTGTGGAAATCCATCAAAAAGATATGACGAGAGAAAAAAGTGCCTCATTTCCAGAGTTTGAAATCTGAAGAAATCTGAGCGAGGGACAAATTTCCTACCCTCAAACAAGTGTAATTCATGGCCAAACGGTAATAGGTAAGGAAAAAATTCTTGAATTGTGAGCATCAGGAATGTCTGAAGATATATTGGCACAAGCGTCATGTCTCAACTTTGTTTCGTTAAGGAGATATGATGATTTGAAAATGCCTCTCATTAGAGAATTCCAGCGCTGATTCTGAAGAAACTCTCCATTGAGTTTCTATGGAGAGTTTTGAGACTTTATGTTACTCTGAGGAGATTTGCAAAAAATCTATAAGTCCCACAACAATGATAGTGACATTTTCTGAAAGCCAGCAAAAATACCTACATTTTGATGTATAATTTGTGGGAGTTGAGTGGAAACTGAGCGAGTAGCAAGAAGTTGTTCAGACATGAAGAGAAAATTCAGAAAGGACGAGTGCACACTCTGAGTTAATTGCATAGCAACCATAACAACGCATGTATTTTCTGAAAAATCACAATTTTGCAACTGAAAACTTAAAGAGGTATAAATTAAAACGGTAGAAGATCTGAAAAAGCTGAATCATTCAGGAATAGCCCAATAGTCTGAGAACATTTTAAAGTTTGAATGGAGTTTCTAGGTGAAAGTATGACAAAGTAGTTAAGTTTCAAAAACAAGCAAGTTTTAGCAGAATTGTGGAAGTTTTCCATTCATTTCAATGGGACAAATTAAAGGAAAAAGTGTAATATTTTAAAAAGTATAACAGTAATAAACACCAAAAGTCATTGCCGGAAAGAGCAGAAAGAGCAGAACAGTATAGAGTTTGAACTGAGAAAATCGGCAGAAAACTGTGGAAGTAGTTATGTGCCAAAAAGTGTACGGAAGCAACTAGAAGAATAACTAGAAAATTTGCATTTCCTGCGAAAATGCTGTGTGGATGCCTTAATGCTGAAGCTGTCTGCTGAAAAACTGAAAAAGATGAAAAGTTGCAAAAAGTTGTATGGTGGTGAAAAAAAAATGTTGCCTTGAGCAGGATTTGAACCTGGCCCTCTTAGTCTCAAGGCGGTAACTCATCTCACTGTGCCAAAGTCACTCTCAATTATGCAAACTCATTTCACAAAGAAGAGGTGGAGAGACTGACAATTTTGCTGAAATGAGCAGAAGCTGCTGAGAATTGTGCTGGTAAGAGGAGAAAAGGCTGAAAATTTTGCAGAAAAGAGGTGAATCAGCAGAATTTCTGCTTAAAAGAGTTTTTCCTGAAAACAGCTGAGATTTGTGCTAATAAGAGGTGAAAAGGCTGAAAATTTTGCAGAAGAGGTGAACAAGCAGAATTTGGGCTGAAAAGAGGTGAAAATTCTGCTGAAAACAGTTCAGTCAGCAGAAGTTCTGCTGAAAAGTGTTCTGCAGAACTCTTTTCAGAATTCTGCTGAAAAGATGTTTTTGCTGAAAATAGCTGAAAAAGCTGGGAAACTGAAAATTTTGCTGAAAAGGGGTGAAAAAGCTGAAATTGAGTTAAAAAAGTTTCTCTGCGTAAAACAGGTTTCTGCTTAAAACAGCTAATAAGTTGAGATTTGTGCTGAAAACAGGTGTTCAAATCCCATGACCAGGATTTAAACCTGGCCCTTCTGGTCTCAAGGAAGCTACTCATCTCACTGAACTAAACTTGTTCCGACAAACACAAGAGATGGAGAAACTGACAATTTTGCTAAATGAGCACAAGCTGCTGAGTTTTGTGCTGAGAAGATGTGAAAAGCTGAAAAATTTGCAGAAAAGAGGTGAATCAGCAGAATTTCTGCAGAAAAGATGGAAAGAAGAAGAACATTGCACTGAAAAGAGGTAAATCAGCAGAATTTCTGCTGAAAAGAGTTTTTTTTTTTCTGAAAACAGCCCCAAAAAATGGAATTTGTGCTGAAAAGGGGTGAAAAAAATGAAAATTTTGCTGAAAAGGGGTGAAGAAGGTAAAGTATACCAAATCAAAGTATTTGTGCCAAAACATAGTGTTTCTGCCATATTGTGGTATTTGTGCCACAAAAGTTACTACATTACAACATGAATACGGATTAAAGATGAAAGAAACTGGCAACAAATTCCTCCACTACAAACCAGTCTGATACCACTTCTTTGCAGTGTTCACATTTACTAAGGCACTACCCAAAAGGCGTCACAAGAGGGCACTCCAACACAAGAGATGACCGATGTACACTGATGCACTTAGTAACAGTCAGCCTCCTACTTAGACACTACGTAATACAGCGATATTACAGTGTACAAATTCACATAAATATGATTTGGCAGAAATACTAAACTTTGGCACAAATACTATAATTGAGTACAAGTACTCTAAGATAACAGAAATACTATGATTTAGCAGAAATACAATGTTTTTGCAGAAACACTGTAATTTCACTCAAATACTATGAGATAGCAGTAATACTATGATTTGGCAGAAATGCTACGTTTTAGTACAAATACTATGACAAAGCAGAAATACTATGACTTAGAAGTAATACTATCACAAAAGGGATTCCTCAAAATACTGTGAAATTGCAGTAATTCTATGATTTGGCAGAAATACGGTACTTCGTACAAATACAATGCTTTGGTACAAATACTATATTTTGGTTTGAATACTATGATTTGCAACAAATACTATGATTTGGCACGAGTAGTATGATTTAGTACAAATAATACGAATTGGCAGAAATACTGTGACTTAGTAGTAATACTATAACATAACAGATATACTGTTATGTTGCAGACAGTCTATGTTTCGAACCTGGCCCGCCCTCCTGGGCTCAAGGCGGCTACTCATCTCACTGTGCCAAACTGACTCTCACAAGGAAGGAGATGGAGAGACTGACAATTATGGTGAAATGAGCAGAAGCTGCTGAGAATTGTGCTCATAAGAGGTAAAAGGGCTGAAAATTTTGCAGAAAAGAGGTAAATCAACAGAATTTCTGCAGAAAAGAGGGAAAGAAGCAGAACATTGCGCTGAAAAGAGGTGAATGAGCAGAATTTCTGCTGAAAAGAGGCAGAACAACCTGGTTCTGCTCAAATTCACCAATCAGAGGTACTGCTTCTGTCTGCTTCATCAGGCTGTTTACTTGTATGTATTTCTGCCATGTGGTGTTGACAAGAATCTGAGGTCCATATTAGAAAAGCTGCTAAAATCATAAAAGTTTGCAGAATTGTAATAAATTAGCAATATAAATTACAGGTCTGTGATAGTGTATAAATTTGAAGTGAAAAAAAAAATATTGACCAAGGTGGATTTGAACCCACGACCTTTGGGCCGCAGACCCGTGTCATTACCAATTGCGCCACCTGGAAAGGGGGCGGGTACCTGAAAACCAGATTGATAACCAGTCAGAATAGATCGCGGTGAGAGGTGAAAAACGCCGTTTTTTGGACTTACAAAACGTCGTGTAACTCAAAAACTAGGAGGGCTAGCAGCATAATTCTTGTACTGGGTGAATCAGCGGACATTGGTGTACTTTGACTGCGATTTTCATAGCTCTTTCTACCTCCATCGCGGAGATATGACGAGAGAAGAAACGGCTTCATTTTCGGAGTTTGAAAACTGAGACGAGGACATATTTCCACCCCTCAAACAAACGTAATTTATGGCTCAACAGTAAGATGACAGTAAAAACTGCTCACACCATGACTGTCAGTAGTGTCTGAAGATAAATTGGCAGCATGCAGATGAATCTTACAAACAAGCTCAGAGAGAGACTGAGCTTGTATTTCCACCCCAAACTGGTAGGGGATGCTCTTTATTAAACACTTGCTTGTGCTACAATGTGCTTCAAGGCTCATTAACAGCATAACAGAACTCACTTATGGTACTGCATTCTTCCTATAAAACAATAACTGTCAGTGACTTTGTACCGTAGTATAAACACAACATTCAAGACAACAGTTAAAAGTAACGTAACCATAAACAATGAAACAAGAACTTCTAAACAGCAGCACATGTCCCAAGGCATGATGGGAGAGAAACTAGCTGTTCCACCAACACGCCACATTATTTATGATTTATGATTTGGCAGAAACACTGGGACTTGGTATAAATACTATGATTTACATGAAATACTTTGACTTAGCAGAAATTCTGTAATCTAGCAAAAAGCACTTCAGCATAGCAGAAATTCTATGATTGAGCAGAATTACTAGGATTTAGCACAAACACTATGATTTGTCTAAAAAAAACCCTTTATTTTGCAGTTATATTGTGATTTGGCAGAAATACTATGCTTTGGAACAAATACCAAGATTTGGCAGAAATACTATGAGCAGTAATAATATAACATAGCAGAAATACTGTTATTTTGTGGAAATACTATGCTTTGGCACAAATACCATGATTTGGCCAAAATACTATGATTTAGCAGAAATACTAAGATGTAGTAGAAGTACTTTGATTTAACAGAAATACTATTATGGAGGAGTAATACTTTAACATGGGAGAAATATTGATACAGACACACATACACAGAGCCTAAAGGGAACAGTGGCTGTTAAGAGTCTGGGCTTGGTATATCTAGGTCAGTTAAATTAGCTGCACCTGCTGTAATCAGCCCTTACACACACAGACACAGAGAGAGGTATAAGTTTTCTGCAGTGTATTTCTCACATTCACATTCAGGATTCCCCTCGAACCTCCTGGTCTCAAGGCAGCTACTCATCTCACTGAGCCAAACTCATTCTCACAAAGAAGAGGTAGATAGACTGACAATTGTGCTGAAATTATCAGAAGCTGCTGAGACTGTGCTGATAAGAGGCAAAAAGGATGAAAATTTTGCAGAAAAGAGGTGAATCAGCAGAATTTCTGTAGAAAAGAGGCAAAGAAGCAGAACGTTGCGCTGAAAAGAGGTGAATCAGCAGAGTTTCTGCTGAAAAGAGGTTTTTTTTCTGAAAACGGCCAAAAAAGCTGGAATTTGTGCTGAAAAGTGGTGAAAAAAATGAAAATGTTGCTGACAAGGGGTGAAGAAGCTAAAGTATACCAAATCAAAGTGTTTGTGCCAAAACATGGTATTTCTGCCATATTGTGGTACTTGTGCCACAAAAGTTACTACATTACAACATGAATACGGATTAAAGATGAAAGAAACTGGCAACAAATTCCTCCACTACAAACCAGTCTGATACCACTTCTTTGCAGTGTTCACGTTTACTAAGGCACTACCAAAAGGCGCCACAAGAGGGCACTCCAACACAAGAGATGACCTATGTACACTGATGCACCTAGTAACAGTCAGCCTCCTACTTAGCCACTACGTAATACAGCGATATTACAGTGTACAAATTCACATAAATTTGCAGGGGGAACAAACAAAGCAGGAACAAGCCCAAAACAATCAATAACTGTGCTGCCATAGCTATCGCTAACTAGCACATACGCTAAAGGTAAGTAAAACCAATACACACAAGTAGCAGTGTAAACATCTTAAGCATGGAACATTAACTCACGTTTATGTGACACACACCATCCCAACAAATACAGGATGGGCTATTTGCTCCCCTTCCCAGCAGCTCTCTCCTCAATCGTTAGCCCAGGAACGAAGGAAGACCATCTAGCTCAGAAGTCCCATGAATTCCCTCACTGCTCAGAGGCTGCTGGGTAATGTAGCTCACAATAACACAGGTTTTTCTACAAGCACAGATACTATAACATAGCAGAAATACTGTGATTTGTTTAAAATACTATGCTTTGGAACAAATACCATGATTTGGCAGAAATACTATGAGCAGTAATAATATAACATAGCAGAAATACTATTATTTGGGTGAATGCTATTGTTTGGCACAAACACTATGATTTAGCACTGTACAGAATGGTGTACGTCAGTTTAATGCTGGGTGGTGCTGCAATAGTAGCTATCCTCGGTCAGAAGGAGAGGCTGGCATCCAGGGATTAGATTACCACAGGTGGGGTTTATTGGCAGTCAGATGGATGTTACAGGGAGATATGGCATACAGTAGGAGGATGTGGAGGGGTGATATGGTGTGGTTTCTATGATTAAGAACAGGGTATACATTACAACATGAATACGGATTAAAGATTAAAGAAACTGGCAACAAATTCCTCCACTACAAACCAGTCTGATACCACTTCTTTGCAGTGTTCACATTTACTAAGGCACTACCCAAAAGTCGTCACAAGAGGGCACTCCAACACAAGAGATGACCTATGTACACTGATGCACTTAGTAACAGTCAGCCTCCTACTTAGCCACTACATAATACAGCGATATTACAGTGTACAAATTCACATAAATATGATTTGGCAGAAATGCTAAACTTTGGCACAAATACTATAATTGAGTACAAGTACTCTAAGATAACAGAAATACTATGATTTAGCAGAAATACAATGTTTTTGCAGAAACACTGTAATTTCACTCAAATACTATGAGATAGCAGTAATACTATGATTTGGCAGAAATACTACGTTTTAGTACAAATACTATGACAAAGCAGAAATACTATGACTTAGAAGTAATACTATCACAAAAGGGATTCCTCAAAATACTATGAAATTGCAGTAATTCTATGATTTGGCAGAAATACTGTACTTCGTACAAATACAATGCTTTGGTACAAATACTATATTTTGATTTCAATACTATGATTTGGCACGAGTAGTATGATTTAGTACAAATACTACGAATTGGCAGAAATACTGTGACTTAGTAGTAATACTATAACATAACAGATATACTATGATTTTGCAGACAGTCTATGTTTTTGCACAACTAGCACAATATGGCAGAAATACTATGATTTGGCACAAGTACTATGATTTAGTACAAATACTCTTATTGGCACAAATACTATGTTTCAGTACAAATACTACGATTTGGCAATAATACTGGGTTTTAGCACAACTACTGAGATTTGGGTGAAATACTATGATTTAAAGAAATACTATGACTTCGTACAAATACAATGTTTTGGTTCAAATAATATGATTTGCAAAAAATACTATGATTTGGTACAAGTACCATGATTTAGTACAAATACTACAATTTTGCTCAAATACTATGAAATTGCAGTGATACTATGATTTTGAAGGAATACTATGATTTGGTAGAAATACTATGCCTTAGTAGTAATACTATAACATAGCAGATATAATGTGATTTTGCAGGCATAGTATGTTTTTGCACAAATACTACGATTTTGCTCAAATACTATGAAATTGCAGTGATACTATGATTTTGAAGGAATACTATGATTTGGTAGGAATACTATGCCTTAGTAGTAATACTATAACATAACAGATATACTATGATTTTGCAGAAATTCTATGTTTTGCACAAATACTACAACAACTACTACTACAAATACTACAAGAAATACTATGTTTGGGCAGTAATACTATTATTTGCTATAAATACTATTATTTGGCACATATACCATAATCAGCAGATATACTATAACATAACAGAAATTCTATGACTTAGTAGTAACACTAATATAACAGAAATTTTAACTGGCCACAAATAACATGAGTTGGCACAAATACCATGATTTGGCAAAAAGATACCATGATTTGGCACAAATCGATCATATTGCAGAAATACTATGATTGGGTACAAATACTATGATTTGGCACAAGTACTATGAATAAGTACAAATACTATGATTGGCAGAATACTATGATTTAGCAGAATACTATGTTTTAACATAAATAATATCTTTTCACAGAAATTTCTGCTAAAAGGTACTATTTCTGCTTTTTAGCAGAAATACTGTAATTTTGCATAAATACTATGATTTGGGATAAATACTATGATTTGGCAGATATACTATATTCAGCACATAAACTATAACATAACAGACATTCCTGCACTTAGTAGTAATCTCATAACATAAAATAAATATTATGGTTCTGCCCCCAAACCATGATTTGGAACAAATACCATGATTTTTCAAAAATACTATGATTTAGCAGAATACTATGATTGAGCAGAAGTACTAAGATGTAGTAGAAGTACTTTGATTAGCACAAATACTATTATGGAGGAGTAATACTTTAACATGGGAGAAATATTGATATACACACACACATACACAGAGAGCAAAGTGTACAGGGGCTGTTAAGAGCCTGGGCTTGGTATATCTAGGTCAGCTAAATTGGCTGCACCTGCTGTAATCAGCACTTACACACACAGTCACAGAGAGAGGTGTGAGTTTTCTGCAGTGTATTTCTCACATTCAGGATTCCCTCGACAATGGCCATAATTCCTAACCGTAGGGGCTAGAATGGTCGTTCTGACCGTTTGTTCAGAAGAGATGGGGGAATCTGCAGGTCTTCTTAATTCAGCGATAAAATAATTATTGAAGATATATGACTTGTAATACACTGTAACTGAGTAGAGGCGAACCAAAACTGCCTTGACTTGCCCTCAAACAACGTTTTGTAACTCTAAATCTATATGGCATCAAAATCATTCTTTCACCGTAAGAAACAGCAGCTTTGGTGAACAGTCATGGAAATTTTCAGGTCTCTGTGGAAATCCATCAAAAAGATATGACGAGAGAAAAGTGCCTCATTTCCAGAGTTTGAAATCTGAAGAAATCTGAGCGAGGACAATTTCCTACCCTCAAACAAGTGTAATCATGGCCAAACGGTAATAGGTAAGGAAAAATTCTTGAATCGTGAGCATCAGGAATGTCTGAAGATATATTGGCACAAGCGTCATGTCTCAACTTTGTTTCGTTAAGGAGATATGATGATTTGAAAATGCCTCTCATTAGAGAATTCCAGCGCTGATTTTGAAGAAACTCTCCATTGAGTTTCTATGGAGAGTTTTGAGACTTTATGTTACTCTGAGGAGATTTGCAAAATCTATAAGTCCCACAACAATGATAGTGACATTTTCTGAAAGCCAGCAAAAATACCTACATTTTGATGTATAATTTGTGGGATTGAGTGGAAATTGAGCGAGTAGCAAGAAGTTGTTCAGACATGAAGAGAAATTCAGAAAGGACGAGTGCACACTCTGAGTTAATTGCATAGCAACCATAACAACGCATGTATTTTCTGAAAAATCACAATTTTGCAACTGAAAACTTAAAGAGGTATAAAATAAAACGGTAGAAGATCTGAAAAGCTGAATCATTCAGGAATAGCCCAATAGTCTGAGAACATTTTAAAGTTTGAATGGAGTTTCTAGGTGAAAGTATGACAAAGTAGTTAAGTTTCAAAAACAAGCAAGTTTTAGCAGAATTGTGGAAGTTTTCCATTCATTTCAATGGACAAATTAAAGGAAAAAAGTGTATATTTTAAAAAGTATAAGAGTAATAAACACCAAAAGTCATTGCCGGAAAGAGCAGAAAGAGCAGAACAGTATAGAGTTTGAACTGAGAAATCGGCTGAAAACTGTGAAGTAGTTAAGTGCCAAAAAAGTGTACGGAA